>NW_004444304.1:83329-104217 GCF_000243295.1 Trichechus manatus latirostris | reverse complement strand
GGATTTGAACTGCTGACCTTTTGGTTAGCAGCCTGAGCTCTTAACCACTGTGCCACAGTAAGGAAGAGTATTGAATTTAAAAAGACAGAAACTAGCACAAAACACTCATACAGTATTAACAAAAGGAGACATTGATTCTAATCTTAGGGCCATTTACTGTGTGTGTCCAGGGAAATTCACAACTCAGCTTAAGAATATCTTGGATAGTACTTCCCCTAAAGCTTCTGGGAGACACCTGGAGGGAGACAGCAGGCAGAATGTGAGCTCTGTTAACCTTGATAAACGTTAGTTGAACTAAATTGGGTATTAGTCTTCTTTCAAACACATAATGCCTTTAGCATTTCACACTGGAATGAGTAAAAACCCTTACCAAACTGGGAACTTCATTCATAATGTTGAAGGCATAAAATTCTGCTAAGGGAAAAAGCAGTGAGGAAAGCTACTTTGAAAGATGTCTCATCCTTCAAAACATTGCAGAAAATGCATCGTTTCGTTCTCATTTCCTACTGATTTCAAACTGATATTTTTAAAAGTTGTTCAGACCTGTAGTAGTTAAAGCTAGAATTATACTCATAGAGTGGTACAACATGACATCTGAGAAATAAATTTACATTTAAGTCAGAATTGCATTAGCTGGAAAAGTATGCTTAGGCGAACCTTGGTCATGAACACTGAATTCTATTTGAAAAAAAATTTAAAAAAAGAGGTAGATGTCTTTTTAAAAAGGTTTGTAACACTGTCCTCTTTAAATTATTTATTAGAATCTGGTGCTATTACAATCAAAAGAAGCTCTTGGAGGGGTTCTTGGTGTTTGATCAGCCCTGAGTTGGGTGTGCCTAGCTAACATCTAAAGGTAGATATGGATCCATTTTAATATTATAAATTGGAACTGGCAGCCACTTCATGCCCTCCACCCACTTCTTAAAAATATTTATTCAGAAAATGGAGTGGAGAAATGTGGATATAGAGGTTTCATTATAAAACTGTTCTTTAATCTAAGTCTATATTGTGGTCTTCGAGAGGGACATAAATAACTTTCTTTGCAAAACAAAAAGTAGACGGATCTGATGTTGCTTAGAGTATTGTTCAGTAATGTATAAATGAAGCATTTCTCCCTGTCTGCACTCAGGGTTACTATGTCAAAGTGAAATGCAAGAAGGAAGTGGAATTATTCAGGTCCATCGATTGCATATTATTTTTGGAAAATGAATCGTCTACTTAGCAATTCTTCAGTGTCACCTGAAAGCAACATGTTCTTCCCATGAAATCCATCTTTCTTGTCTTTAAAAAAAAAAGTCTCTGGCCTCCCTTTCCCATCCACCATACTCCTTCAGTCTCCCTCCTCTGCCATCTTGTATTCTTGTTTGACCAGTAACTGACCACACCTGAGTGCACGTAAAATAGAGTCTGTCACTGGCTGTCTTGTATGAGTCATCCTGTGATCTTGAGCTTCAGGAAATATGAGTAACACTGTATGTATGTATTATAGTCATATATGTATTCTAGCAAGAAAGTGTATTTATTCTGACACAGGGAAACACTGGCTTATGTTTCTGAAGGACTTGAAGTTAGGGTTGTCGGAGAGCACAGGCAATAAGTGACACAGAGACCGTTCATTCAGCAAGCATGTACTGAACAACTCTGGGTGCACCACACAAAGTGACTTCCATGAAACTTACTCTGCAGGAGAAGGCCTGTTTTCTTCCTTTATTCCTCAAATCTGGGTGGTGAAAAGGTAGGGACTGGGTACTGTAATACCATAGGTTTTTAAGTACCAAGATGTTACTCACAAACACAAAATGTGGGGAAACTGGGGATAACTTACTAGAAATCTAATTTGTTTGCTTAAAAGGGAGGTGTAGGAACCACTGTCCTCTGTACTTATCTGCCAAGTATTTCCTCTCGGAGTTGTTGCACAGATAGAGATTGTACATGGTAGAACACCAAACAAGACAGATGCAAACCTAAGTTTCTAATGTGTTCCATGGGTTTCAATTCTGAAAAGAAAAGGAAGATTTTAATTTAAAAAAATATATTGGGAGGCAGAGCCAACATCATACTATAGACAGAAGCATGATGCTGTCCCTCTACAGCACAGACCTGAAAAACTAAGTAAAACAGAGACAAACAATCCTGGAATCCTAAGCGTTAAATGAAGAGATGAAGAACTCAACCAAGTACCAGCTGTAATAAGAAATAGACAGAGAACAGAGAGCGAGGAGAGTTACGAGCAGAGGTCCCTTGTCAGCTAACACAGCCAGGACCCACCATCTTGGACTCCTGTCGGAGACCGGTGGACAGGGAGTACAGTAAAGCAGATTTACTGAGCTCCCAGCAGGAAACAGAGCACCTGGTAACCAGCAATACACACTTTTCCATCCCCTTCCCTGCCTCCTCCTACTCAGCCTTCTCGGGTTCCCAGCTGGCTGATCTGCTGCTTCCCATCAGTCTGAGACTGTGGCAGGGGAGAAGCTGGTTTCATGACACACAGATTCGCCCTGTCCACACCAGCTGGCTTCTTCAGTGACATGTTTTTGTTGCTGGTGTTGCTTTTTTTGACCTCCTTTTGTTTCTTTCCTCCCTCTCACCTCCTCCTCCTCCCCTCTCTCTAACACCCGACTCTTTGTGCCATCTTTGCTTCCTCTTGACAGGCTTTGAAGCATCACCCAGCTGGGGGAACTGCTACTCTGGTCCGTGCCACCACGCAAGTGGGATCCCTGGGAGCTTTATTTTTTCTTTTCTTGTTTGTTTTCTCTTTCTTTTTTACTTCTCATTTTTCTTAATTTCTTGGTTTCTCATCGCTTTCTACTTACCTTTTTTCTTGTCTCATGAGTACCTGGCACTGTGTATCCTCGTCACCCCTTCTAGCTGAGCGGTACTGCGTGGCTTGGGAGCTCCTCTCTGGTCTGTGCAGCCGCATCGGTGAGATCTCTGGGGGTGTTTTTTAATATTTTTTAAAAAATTATTTATTTATTTTTATTTTATTTCCCTTTTCTTTTCCTTCATTTCTTGGTTTCTTGTCTCTCCACTCCAATGGCAGGCTTCTTCAGCACTTTTTTTTTTTTTTTTTTGGCTCTTGTATCTTTCTCCTGTCTCTCTTCTTTCCCATACCCAACCTAGCTGCACACATTACAACCACCACCTCCACCTCCTTCCTGCTTATCTGCACCTTGTGCTGAACATCAAACCCCCAAGCAGCACAGGCACGGCCTACCAGAACCTGTCCTGGACTAATCTCAGACTTAACTAGTCGGCTCCAGTACATGCCACAAACAACCCATCCCAGCTCCTCCTCTTCAGCTGGACCTGCGCTGCTGCACCATAGCTGAGCAGCTGGTCCTACCTATTGGACAGGGAGGTGAAAAATATCATGTCCACAGAGGAGCAACAAAAAGAACACACAGCCTGCCTGCTCAGACATAACCAAATAAAACAAAAAAGCAGGATGAAACAAATCTACGATCAATAAATGAAGAAAATAACTACTGAATGTCCCAAAGACAGCAGATAATATCAGAAAATATAAAAAAAAGACAGGATGGTTCCAGTAGGCGTTCAAAATAAAACACCACATGACTTTCCAGTAGAAGAAAAGGCACTAGAACTACCTGATAGGGAATTCAAATCTCTAATATTCAGGGCTATCCAAGAGTTGAAGCAAAAAGCAGACAAAAATGGGGAAAAATAGGTAAATTCATGGAAAAAGCAGACAAATTCATAGAAAATACAGACCAAAAAAAAAAAAAATGGAAGAATTCAGGAAAATAATACAGGAACAAAATGTCAAAATAAATTCACAACTAGAAGTCATACAAAAACAACATTTAGAAATCCAAAAGATAAACAACAAGATTTCATAAACGGACAGTGTCATAGAAAGGCCGAGGGGCAGATTTGAAACAATGGAAGACAGGATAAGCAAAATTGAAGACAAACGCTTGGCTACAAATTTGAGGAAAAAAGAAAGAAGAAAAATGAAGAAACCTTGAGAATTATGTGGGATACAAACAAAAGCAAAATTTTCGAGTAGCAGAGTTCCAGAAAAGAGAGAGAAGACAGAAAACACAGAGAGGATATTTGAATATTTGCTGACAGAAAACTTCCTTAATATCATGAAAGATGAAAAACTAACCATCCAAGAAGCTCAACAACCCCATATAGGATAGATCCATGGATTGAATTATGTCCCCCCAAAAATGTGTGTATCAATTTGGCTGGGCCATGATTCCCAGTATTGGGTGATTGTCCTGCATTTTATGATTATAAATTTATGTCAAAGGGGATTAGGGTGGGATTGTAGCACCCTTACAAAGGTCACATCCATAATCCAGTGTAAAGGGTGTTCCCCTGGTGTGTGGCATGCACCACCTTTTATCTTACAAGAGAAAAACAGAAAGGAAAGCAAGCAGAGAATTGGGGACCTCATACCACCAAGAAAGCAGCACCAGGAGCAGACTGCATCCTTTGGACCCACGGTCCCTGCACCTGAGAATCTCCTTGACAGAGGGAAGATTCATGAGAAGGACCTTTCTCCAGAGCTGACAGAAAAAGAAAGCTTTCCCCTGGAGCTGACACCCTGAATTTGGACTTTAAGCCTACTTTACTGTGAGGAAATAAATTCTTCTTTGTTAAAGCCATCCACTTGTGATGTTTCTGTTACAGCAGCAGTAGATAACTAAGACAAAACCCAAAAGAAAATCACCAAGGCATGTCATAATCACACTCACTAAAATCAAAGACAAAGAAAGAATCCCGAGAACAGCTCAAGAAAAATGATAAGTTACTACAGAAGGGAAACAATAAGACTAAGCTCTGATTACTTGTTGGAAACAATGCAGGTAAGAGATAATAGGATGACATATATGAAACTTTGAAAGGGAAAAATCGCCAACCAAGAGTAATATATCCTGCAAAACTCTTGTTGAAATATGGTGGTGAAATTAGGACATATCCAGATAAACAGAAATTAAGGAAATAAGTGAAAACCAAACCAAACTTAGGAGAATTATTACAGGGAGTCCTCTGGTTTGAGAACAAACAACATCAGACCACAGCCTGAATCTAGGATGCAAGATCGCACAAGCCAGATACCAACCTAGAAAATAAACTCTCAAGAACTATTCAAAAGCTAAAGATTTACAACTGGAAACCATAGAGGTTAATCTGCAAATGACAACAATGTCAGAACAATAAAAGATGGAATAAAAGGTTTAGGTATACAACTTTCTAATGGAAAAGAAGGCAAGGTGATACCAAGTAATAATAGACTGGTTCAAACCTAGGAAGAAAAGGGTGAATTTCAAGGTAACCACAAAGAAAGTAAACAAACCTACTCATCAAAATAAGGAAGAAAAACATAAAGTCTCAGTAAAAACAAAACCTACAAAAACAAAAGAAATGAAAAAATATCCACAAACAAAAGGAATTCAGCACTGGAAAGTAAGAGGAATAAAGAAATCATCAACACCCCAAAAACTGCACTACAAAATGACAGCAATAAACTCACACCTATAAATACTTAAACTAAAGGTAACTGGCATAAGTGTACCCATTAAGAGACAGAGAGTGACAGAATGGATAAAAAAGCAGGATCCATCTATATACTGTGTACAAGAGACACATCTTAGAAACAAAGACATAAATTTGTTAAAAATCAAAGGATGGAAAAAAAATACATGAAGCAAACAGCCACCAAAAAAGAGGAGGAGTGCCAATAATAATCTCAGATAAAATAGACTTTAAAAAAAAATCCACCATAAAAGACAAAGAAGGACAGTATATCATGATTAAAGGGATAATCCAGCATGAAGACATAACCATAATGAATATCTATGCACCCAATGATGGGACTCTGAAATACATAAAACAAACTTTAACAGCACTGAAAAGAGAAATTGACGTTTCCACTATAATAGTAGGAGACTTCAACACACCACTCTCAGTGAAGGACAGAACATCTAGAAAGAAACTTAACAGAGATAACAAAGATCTAAAGGCCACAATCAGCCAACTTGAACTCATAGACATATATAGAACACTCGACCCAACAGCTGCGAAGTACGCACTTTTCCAACACACATGGAACGTTTTCCAGAATAGGCCTCATCTTAGGCCACAAAGCAACCCTCAACAAAATCCAAAACATTGAGATAATACAAAATGTCTTCTCTGATCACAACGCCATCAAAGAAGAAATCAACAACGGGAAGAGCAAGGAAAAAAAAATCAATTACATGGAAACTAAATAACACCATGCTTAAAAACCACTGGGTAATAGAAAAAATCAGAGATGGAATTCACAAAATTCCTAGAATCAAACAGGAATGAAAACATATCATATGAAAACCTTTGGGAAACAGCAAAGACAGTAGTCAGAGGTCAATTTATAACAATAGATGCACCCATCAAAAAAGAAGAAAGGAACAAAATCAAAACGCTAGCTATACAACTCAAACAAATAGAAAGAGAACAGCAAAAGAAGCCCACAGTCACCAGAAGAAAGGAAATAGTGAAGATCAGAGCAGAAATAAATGAAATAGAGAATAGAAAAACAATAGAGAGAATCATAAGGGCATTATTCTGAGTGAAATAAGTCAATCACAAAAGGACAAATATTGTATGAGACCACTACTGTAAAAACTCAGGAAAAGGTTTACACACAAAAAGAAACGATCTTTGATGGTTACGACGGAGAGGAGTTTTAGTGGAAAAACACTAAATAGACAATAGATAAGTGGTAACTTTGGTGAAGGGTAAGACAGTACACAACACTGGGGAAGCCAGCACAACTTGTTCAGGGTAAGGTCATGGAAGCTCCATGGACAAATCCAAACTCTTTGAGGGACCAAATTACTGGGCAGGGGGCTGTGGGGACCATGGTCTTAGGGAACATCTAGCTCAATTAGCATAACATAGTTTATAAAGAAAATGTTCTACATTCTACTTTGGTGAGTAGCATCTGGGGTCTTAAAAGCCTATGAGTGGCCATCTAAGATACTCCACTGGTTGCATCTCATCTGGAGCAAGGGAGAATGAAGAACACCAAAGGCACAAGGCTACAGCTACTACGGCCTCCACCAGACTGAGTCCAGCACAGCTAGATGGTGCTTGGCTACCACCGCTGACTGCTCGGACAGGGATCACAACAGAGGGTCCCAGACAGAGCTGGGTAAGAATGTAGAACAAAATTCTAAATCAAAGAAAGACCAGACTTACTGGCCTGACAGAGACTGGAGAAACCCCAAGCGGACACCCTTTTAGCTCAGTAATGAAGCCACTCCTGAGATTAACCTTCTAGTCAAAGATTAGACAGGCTCATAAGACAAAACAAGACTAAAGGGGCACACCAGCCCAGGGGAAAGGACTAGAAGGCAGGAGAGGACAGGAAAGCTGGTAATAGGGAACCCAAGGTAGAGAAGGGAGAGTATTGACAAGTCTTGGGATTATTAACCAACGTCATAAAACACCGTACGTACTAACCGTTTAATGAGAATCTAGTTTGTTCTGCAAACTTTCATCTAAAGTACAACTAAAACAAAACAAAACAAAATATATATTGTGCCACTACTTCTGGCCTCCATAGAGTTTGATGAGAAATCCACTATTATGCCAATTCCCCCCTTATAGGTAAGCTGTAATTATTTCTGGCTGCTTTCAACTTTTTTTCTTTGTCTTTGGTTTCCAGAAGTTTGTCGGTGATCTATCTTGTGGATTTCTTTGAATTTATTCTGTTTGGGATACGTTCATCTTCTTGAAACTGTACATTTACGTCTTTTGCCAAATTTAGAGTTTTCTGTCATTAATTCTTTGAGTACTTTTCAGCCCTGCCCTCTTTTTTCTCTCCTTCTGAGACTTCAAAGATACAAAAGTTAGATAGTTTTCTTATAGTCCCTCTAAGCGTTAAGGCTCTGGTTTTTTGTTTGTTTTGTTTTTACTGTTTTCAGTATATTTTCCCTCTGTTGTTTGGATTGGGTAATTTGTATCATTCTATCTTTATGTTCCCTGATGTTTTCATTTTTCTCCTTCATTCCTCTGGAAAACATTCATTAAGGATTTTTATTTATTTATTTATTTTGCTAGTTGTATACTTCTGTTCTAAAGTTTAAATTTGGTTCTTTATATCTTTTGTTTCTTTGCTGAGGCTTTCTACTTCCTACTCTATTTTTATTTGTTTCAAGTGTGTTCATAATTGCCCACTGATGTATTTTTATCATGGCTGCTTTAAAATCTTTGTCACATAATTCTAACATCCCTGTCAACTTGGTTTTGGGGATCTATTGATTGCCTTTTCTCATTCAGTTTGAGGTATTTGTGGGTTTTAGCATGATGAATGATTTTCAATTTAAACCTAGACATTTAAGTTATTATATTATTGAACTTTAGATCTTATTTAAACCTTCTGTTTTAGCTGGCCTTCTCTGACACTACTCTGGCAAAGTGATTGTTGAAGTCTGGGTTCCCCCCTCATCCTGCTTTGAAATCTGATGAGGATGTGCTTTTCATTACTAAAAAGCAAGGGCAGGAGTTAGAGCTTCTCAGTAGGAAATACTGGGATAAAATATTTGCAAAACATGTATTTGATAAGAACTTGTATTCAGAATATATAAAGAACCCTTACAACTTATTAATAAGAAGGAAAATAATTCAATAAAAATTGGCAAGATATTTAAACATTAGTTTCCCAAAGAAGATACGTGGATGACAATTAAATGCATGACAAGGTATTTAGTATTATTATTGTTATCATTAGGTGTCATCAAGTCCATCTTTGACTCACAGTGACACCAAGTGACAGAGTAGAACTACCCTGAAGGATTTCCTAGGCTGTAATCTTTATGGAAGCAGATTGACAGGTCTTTCTCCCATGGAACAGTTGAGTGGCTTTGTACTGCCAACCTTTTGGTTAGCAGTTGAGGGCTTCATTCTTGAGCCACAGGGGCTCCTTGCTCAATATTATTGTTATTGTTGTTAGGTGCCATTGAGTTGCTTCAGACTCATAGCAACCCTATGTACAACAGAACGGAATACTGCCTGGGCCTGAGCCATCCTGATGATCGTTGTTATGCTTGAATCCATTTTTGCAGCAATTGTGTCAATCCATCTCATTGAGGGTCTTCCTCTTTTTCACTGACCCTCTACTTTACCAAGCATGATGTCAATATTATTAAGGGAAGAAACTTAAAACCATAATGAGATACTGCTACACCCTCATTAGAAGGATAAGTTTTAAAAGTCTGAGTTTTAGCAAGTATTGTCGAGGAACTCCCTTATATTGTAATGCAAATAATAAATGATATAACCACTTTCAAAAACAATATGACAGTTTTCTATAAAGTTAAATATATTTACCATAGAATCAGCAATTTTACATCTAGATGCTTACGAAAAGAAATAACACATATAACTCCACAAAACATGACCTCAAATGTTTACAGCAGCTTTATTCATGCTATTTAAAAGCTGGTAAATGTTGTTGTTGTTATTAGTTGCTGTCCAGTTTGTTCTGACTCCTGGAGACCTCATGTAAAACAGAACAAAATGTTGCCCAATTCTGTGTCATCTTCAAAATTGTTTGTATTGTCAAGTCCACTTTTGTGGCCAGAGTGTATTTTGAATGCCTTGCCACCTTCCAGTTCATCTTCCAGTACTGTATCGTAAAGTATCCCGTAGTGATCCTAGTGTTTTCATTGGCTAATTTTCAGAAGTAGATCACCAGGTCTTTCTTCCTAGTCTGTTTTAGACAACTTAACTCTAAAAATAGATGAACTTCTGATATACCCAATTGTATGAGTCATTCTTAAAAACAACTGAAAGAAGCCAATCACATACCAAAAAAAAACTGTACATATTGTGTGATTCTATTTACATGAAGTTCTTGAAAATGTAATAATATACCTATAAAAAGTAGTCCAGTGGTTACTATTAGGGTATAGAGGAAGGTGATTGATTGCAAAGGGGTATGAGGGAACTTTTTGGGTAGTAGGACTATCATGATTGTGGGAGTGGTTAAATGATTGCAAATTTTTAAAAATTAGTTGTATACTGAAAACTGGTTAATTTTATTACTTGTAAATTGTACCTCCATAAAACTGAACCAAAAAAAAAAAAATTATCTGGCATAGGTCACCTATTTCTAAGGGTGATATTTTTCACACTTTCTATAGGCAAAAGTTATGTCATATAATAATAACCATTATAGTGGGTTCAAAAAAGTTCTAATTCTGTAAAGTACTCAGTGGAAATGTAGTACTTTCCTTAAAAGATACAGTTCTTTGAGGCAACCGTCTCTTAGAGTGATCTTTCCACAGGCATATTGTCCTATATATATGATTCCAGACTCCAATTTTAATTTTCTTTGAAGTCATATTTTAGAGCCCTGTTGTGTCACACCTTTACGCTTCTCACAACTATTTCTCTTATTTTTCTTGTTCCATAGTCCCTAAATATATTGTCTTCAACTTAGCCACTGTCCCCTGTTGTCTTAGTTATCTAGTGCTGCTGTAACAGAAATACCACAAGTGGTGGCTTTAACAAACAGAAATTTATTTTCTCACAGTTTAGGAGAGTAGAAGTCCAAATTCAGGACATAGGCTCTAGGGGAACATTTTTTCTCACTGTTGGCTCTGGAGGAAGGTCCTTGTCTCTTTTTCAGCTTCTGTTCCTTGGTTCCTTGGTGATCTTCATGTGATATGGCATCTCTCTTCCCCCACAGCTGCGCCATTCTTTCCTTGCTTAATCCTGCTCATTTATATCTCAAAAAGAGATTCACTTAAAACACACTCTACACTAATCCTGCCTCATTAACATAACAAAGAAAATGCATTACCAAATAGGATTAGAAACACTACATGAGTTAGGATTTACAACACTTTATTCTTTTTTTTTTTTTTTTTGAGGAGGGGTGTTGCAATTCAATCCATAACACTTACCTACATACCTGAGTTTTAGATTAACCTGTGGCTTACTCTCAAAATCTTTCTCTTCCACAGGATGTCCAACTAAATCTTATCTTATTCTCAGACATGTTAAATGCAAAAAAGATGGAATTGGAATCAAAGGCAATCAGCATTTATTAAATTCTATGTGTGTGTGGTGTGTATGTTTATGTGCCCAAGCATGTGCGCTCTTATTGTACACATTCTACATTTCAGAATTAATACATTTCTTTGACATTTGCTAATAAATCAAAATTATAATGGAAATCAAAATTTTATTGGTAAGTTTTACAACCAAAGGAAAAAAATGGAGGTATAATGAATGTTAAATTGTTAAGATAAATATCCTAATATGTAAAATACTTTTTACCATTATTTTAAGTAATCGTGAATGAATATACTCTCTCTCTTCTTATTCCTCCCTCCCCTCTCTCCCTCTCCTTCTTTTTCTCTCTACTTTCTTTTCTCCCTCCCTCTATCCCTCTATCAGCCATGGAAGGTAATCAGATAATAACTAAATTGCACAACTGCAAGAAGCAGATCATTTAATGTGGAACAATAATGCAAAAATGGAGTATCTCTAAGTTCTAGAGACATATTGTTTTAAATAACATGCATAAATACCATCATTTTTAAAAATTTTCCTTATAATAAGTAACCTGGACTTGCTGAAAGTGACACAACTATTTCTGCTTTGGGGAAGATAACTCTGGAGAACTGTCAGAAAGATCAAATTTCCTTTAAAGTATTAGCTTTGTCACAAAATTTGGAAGTACTAGTTCCCCTGAGGCAAATGTAAATACACTGTCAGCTTTTTGTTTGCTTGCTCCATCACCGTGTGATACACTATCTCTTGGGAAATAGATCTGCTTTACTCACTTCTCGGAAGATTTAATTTTAGCTAATAAATATTATTTTAGGAAATTCAAGATGAAATAATTCTTAATAATTTAAGATAGATTTGTTAGACTTCTAAACCATTACAGTTTTCAAATATCAGCTAAGATTATACAACTGATTAAAATCGTAACTTTAAAAATCATAATCAATACAATTTTATTCAATTTAAAATTACTGTGGATATCAAATAGTTAGTTATTTAAAAGTGATTTAAGAGATATGGAAACTTTTATTTTATCCCCAAATGAATTGTGATTTTAAAGAACTGTAAATTCATGATTATCTGATGTAGTATAAAAATGGTGATAAAATCCAAAACATATATACTTTAAAGAGCTATACCATTTAATCAGTAAATGATCAAAAGCAAGGGTAACAAGGCAAAAACTTAAAATCAAAATAAATAAATATAGTCATTAATATCTGAACTTTAAGAACTAACCACACTTCAGAATAGTGTCTATATTTGTAGTTGGTTTTTAGGCAGCAGAAATTTAAAAAATGAAACAATATAAAACAGAAACTACAGAAAAAATACAGTACCTTATAAACACATATAAACCCACCCATACAAACATACACCCAGCTCATAAAACCAAAAATTCATTCAAATACCCAGAACCTGGCAAGGAGATATTTACTAAGCCCTTGCCATTTTATTTCTTCCTTACAACAACCCTAAAGTGTATGCACTTTTACCCATTTAACAAATGAGGAAACTAAGCATCATTCCACCACTCATCAGTTTGTCATACAGTGGTGGCTTGCATGTTGTGTGATGCTGGAAGTCACTGGTATTTTAAATACCAGCAGGGTCACCCATGGTGGACAGGTTTCAGTGGAGCTTCCAGAATGAGACAGACTAGGAAGAAAGCCCTGGTGATCTACTTCTAAAAAAAAATGGGCCAGTGAAAACCTTAAGAACAGCAAGTGCCAGAAGAGGAGCTTCTCGGGTTGGAAGGCACTCAAAGTATGACTGGGGAAGAGCTGCCTCCTCAAAGTAGAGTCGACCTTTATGACGTGGTTGGAGTCAAGCTTTCGGGACCTTCATTTGCAGATGTGGCATGACTCAAAATGAGAAGAAACAGCTACAAACATCCATTAATAATTGGAACATGGAATGTAAGAAATATGAATCTAGGAAAATTGGAAATCGTCAAAAATGAAGTGGAATGCATAAACATCAATAACCTAAGCATTAGTGAGTTGAAATGGACTGGTATTGGTGATTTTGAATTGAACAATCATATAGTCTACTATGCCAGGAATGAAAAATTGAAGAGGAATGACATCAAATTCACTGTCAAAAAGAACATTTCAAGATCTCTCTTGAAGTACAACACTGTCAGTGATAGAATAATATTCATACCCTTAACAAAAAGGATCAGTTAATACAAATATTATTCAAATTTTCCCACCAAACACTAATGTCAAACATGAAGAAATTGAAGATTTTTGCCAACTTCTGCAGTCTGAAATTAATAAAACATGGAATCAACATGCATTGATAATCACTGGAGATTGGAATGCTAAAGTTGGTAACAGAGAAGAATGATCAGTAATTGGAAAATATAGCCTTTGTGAAAAAAATAACGCATGAGATCGCATGATACAATTTTGCAAGACCAATGACGTTTTCATTGAAAATATCATTTTTCAACAACATAAACAGCAAGTAGACACTTGGACCTTGCCAGATGGAATACACTGGTATCAAATCTACTCCATTCGTGGAAAGAGACTATGGAGAAACTCGAAATTATCAATGACCACAAGGCCAGGGATTGACACCAGAACAGGCCATCGATTGTTCATATAAAATTTGAAGTTGAAGTGGAAGAAAATTAGAACAAGTATATGAGAGCAAAAGTACGATCTTGAATATAGTCTACCTGGATTTAGAGACCATCTCAAGAATAGATTTGGTGCATTGAACACTAAATGAATTTAGAGCAGATTAGCTGTGGGATGACATCAAAGATGTCATACATAAAGAAAGCAAAAGGTCATTAAAAAGACAGGAAGCATTAAAAAAGACCAAAAATGGATGTCAGGTGAGACTTTGAAACTTGTTCTTGAATGTGGAGTAGATAAACCAAAAGAAACAAATGATGAACTAAAATAGCTGAATAGAAAATTTCAAAAGCTGGCTTAACAAGACAAAGTAAATTATTATAATGAAATGTGCAAAGACCTGGATTTAGAAAACTAAAAGGGAAGAATATGCTTGGTATTTCTCAAGCCGAAAGAACTGAAGAAAATATTTAAGCCTCCAGTTTCAATATTGAACAATTCTACTGGGAAAATATTGAACAATGCAGGAAGCATTAATATAAGATGGAAAGAATACACAGAGTCACTTTACCAAACAGAATTGGTCAACATTCAACAATTTCAGGAGGTAACATGTGATCAGGAACTGATGATACTGAAGGAAGAAGTCCAAGCTGCACTGAAGGCCTTGGCAGAAAAACAAGGCTCCAGGAATTGACAATATCAATTGAGATGTTTCAACAAAGGATGCAGTTCTGTAAGCATTTACTCGTCTATGCCAAGAAACTTGGAAGAGAGTTACCAGGCCAGCAAGCTGTGGGAGATCCATGTTTCTGCCCACTCCAAAGAAAGGTGATCTAATGGAATGTGGAAATTATCAAACAGTATCATTAATATCACACACAAGTAAAATTTTGTTGAAGATAATTCAAAAAAATTTACTGCAGTAAAACAGGGAACTGCCAAAAATTCAAGCTAGATTCCAAAGAGGACATGGAATGAGAGAGATCATTGCTGATGTCAGATGGATCTTGGCTGAAAGCAGAGAATACCAGAAAGATGTTTACTTGTGTTTCATTGACTAGGCAAAGACATTCGACTGTGTAAATCATAACAAATTACAAATAATATTTGTGAAGAATGGGAATTCCAGAGCACTTAATTGTGCTCATGAGGAACTTGTACATAGACCAAGAGGCAGTTGTGCAAATAGAACAAGGGAATACTGTGTGGTTTAAAGCCAGGAAATGTGTGTCAGGGTTGTATCCTTTCACTACACTTATTCAATCTGTATGCTGAGCAAATAATCTGAGAAGCTGGACTATATGAAAGAGGCATCAGTATTGCAGGAAGACAATCTGTGATAAGCAGATGACACAACCTTGCTTGATGAAAGTGAAGAGAACTTGATGCACTTACTGATGAAAATCAAAGCTTTCAGTATGGATTATTCCTCAACATAAAGAAAACAAAAATCCTCACAACTGGACCAATAAGCAACATCATGATAAATGGAGAAAATATTGAAATTGTCAAGGGTTTCATTTTACTTGGATCCACAATCAACACCCATGGAAGCAGGAGTCAAGAAATCAAATACATACTGCATTGGGCAAATCTGCTACAAAAGACCTCTTTAAAGTGTTAAAAGCAAAGATGTCTCTTTGATAACTAAGATATACCTGACCCAAGCAATGGTATTTGCACTCCCCTCATATGCATGAGAAAACTGGACACTTGGTAAGGAAGACTGAAGAAGATCTGATTGATCTGAATTATGGTGTTGGTGAAGAATATTGAATATACCATGGACTGCCAGAAGAATGAACAAATCTGTCCTGGAAGAAGTGCAGCCAGAATACTCTTTAGGCTCGAGAATGGTGAGACTTCATCTCCCTTACTTTGATCATGTTATCAGGATGGACCATCAAGTTTGGTAAAGCAGAAGGTCAGCAAAAAAGAGGAAGACCGTAATGAGATGGATTGACACAGTGGCTGCTGCAATGGGCCCATACATAGAAAAGATTGTGAGGATGGTGAAAGACCCGGCAGTGTTCAGTTCAGTTGTGCATAGCATTGCTATAAGTCAGAAATGACTGGATGACACCTAACTACAACAATAACAAGTGTCATTGGTTAAATAGCTTGCACAATGTAATACATCTTGTAAGTGGCAACACTTATATTTCAGCCAAGATCTATCTTTGTCTAAAACTCATCATATCACACTTAGCCTGCTGCCAATGTTAGTGAATTGCTGTATGAAAATACAAACGTGTAAAAATGGGCAACTGTGAAAAAATACATATATTAGTGCAAGGAAATGTCATTAGCTAAGTCTCTTAATTGTATCTTTCTTATAGAGTTACAAGAAATGTTTCTTTCAAACTAAAAATGTTTGTTTAACTTATATCTCTATATTTGATATATTTTTTGCTTTTATATAATCTTCAGAATAATTTATAATTCATTTTTTAATTAGCAATATCTCACAATATAGGTATAACCACCATAATCACTAAACTTTTGCAGTTACCCAGTGTTCTTTCTAGGACCCATCTAAGTACTTTCAGGTAGATTATAACATAAATCATCTGACTTTTAATGAGCATGCATATCAAACTAAGATTGGTATTTCTTGTGACATCTTTTTATGATTTTGTTATCAAGGTAATACTAGTCTTAATAACAATATTTCCTTCTTCTCCACTTCTGGGAAAAGTTGTGAAGGATTGGTATGGACTCTTGTTCAACTATGTGATAGAATTCACCAGTGAAACATACAAGGTCAGGACTTTCCTTTGTAGAAAGTGTTTTAAAATTACTAATCAAAATTTTTAAATTTCTTATAGGTTTATTAAAAGTTTTCTATTTCTTCTGAGTCACTTCCCCCACCCTTCAGGGGCAGGTATCTTTCTATGAATATGTCCTTTTTAACTTAGTTATCTAACTTGTTGATATACTGTTTTTTAGAGTGTTCTATCATGATATGTTCTATTTCTGGTAAGAACATTAGTATTTTCTGTTCTAATTCCTAAGTATAATAATGAGAATTTTGATACTTTTTTTGTTTGCCAATGTACCTAAATTTTGGCAAATATGTTGATACTTTAAAAAAAAAAACAAAAAAAAAACAAAAAAAAAACAACAACTTTTGGGCCTTTTTTTTTTTTTTCCCCTATGATTTTTCTGTTCTCCTTTTCGTTGATTTCCTCTCTAATCTTTATTTTCTTCTTGGTTGCTTTAGGTTTATTTTGTTCTTATTTTTATTTTACTGTCTTAAAGTGAGTGTAACACTGTTGATTTTAGATCCTTCTTCTTTTTTAACATTGGCTTTATAACTATAAATTTGCCTCTGACCACTTCTTTGCCTGCATACCATAAGATTTGTTATGTTGTATTTTCATTTTAGGTCATCCCAACATTTTTGTTTTCAAATTTTCAATGTAATTTCTCTGCCCTTTGGTTTACTTAGTGCATTCTTTAATTTCCAAGTATTTATGATTTTTTCAGTTTTCCTTTTTTAATTTCTAACATCATTCTATTTTATTCAGAGAATTATGAGTGTGTATGTAATGACTTTATAAGATGGCTTATTTGCCTCTTTAAATCTATCTCTACCCCACACTGGCTTCTTTAAATCTATCTCTCCCCTACACTGGCTCCTCAAAATGTTTAGTATATTCTTACTGATACTATTGCTATCTTTTACACAATTTCACTTCTAAATGTAGAAGCTCAAACAAATATTATTGTTTTGCATACAAGAGCTTAGGTCAAGGGTCAGAGGGGTGGCCTGTGCATTCAGGGATTAACTCAGCAGGCCAGTGTTGTCCAAACTCTGCACATTCCAAAGGAAGATCATGTTTTTACCCAACCCATGAGAGATAAACACTTTACCCTTTGAATATCCTGACTGATAAGAGTGTCTTCATTTAACTCAGTCCTTGCACCACTACAGGTACTTTATGCTAACTATGTGCTTTATAGTGGGAACCTTGGACCATGTGGTATCACTTTGACATCTTAAGTGGCTAGAGATTGAATGGGTACTCCTATTTCTACATGATTAACTCCAATTAAAACCCTGGGCAGCAAGGCTTGGTTAACTTCTCTGGTTGTTAATACTTTGTGCATGTTGTCCCATATCACTGCTGAGATATTTCAGTGCTATCCATACAATTCCACTGAGAGTGGACAACTAGAAGCTTGTGTTTAATCTCTCCTGAGCCCTACCCATGCACCTTTTACCTTTGCTGATTTTAATCTGTATCTTTTCACTTAATAAATTGTAACCAGGAGTATGGTATTTTTTCTGGTTTTGAGAGTCTTTCCAGTAAAAGTGGAGTAGTGATTAAGAGCTATGGCTGCTAACCAAAAGGTTGGCAGTTCAAATCCACCAGGTGCTCCTTGGAAACCCTATGGGTCAGTTCTACTCGGTCACTATGAGTCAGAATCAACTCGATGGCAATGGGTTTTTGGTTTTTCCAGCAAAAGATTAAGCATGAAGTTTGTCTTTGAGGTCCCCAGCTGCAAGTTATTTAATTAAACTCTTACACTTTGATAACACATTTCTAAATTAAAAATAGCTTCATACATTATTTCTACACTGTGTGTTTCTTTTGCCCTTTGCTTCTATTTTTAAGGAAATATGCCTATACCTTAAAATAACTTGCTCAATTCCAAGCATTCTTCATTGTTTTACTGATTTTGCTGCTACAGACACGATGTCCCTTCCTACTGACAACACATCTTCTTTAACCAGATGTATTCTCTTCTTCAGAGTCTTCAAGAACTATATTAGTGTTTCTGCTGAAATCTGATATGCATATTAGTTTTAAAAAAAACTCATGAATTCTTCAAATTTATACACAGAAAAATATCAGAACTTCTAAGAGAATGTAATGAAAACCTTTGCATCTCAGTAACCGGAGCTTAAAATAAATGTATAATTATCCTAATAACATGCAAGTATATTAAATGTTTTCTGACATTTATACCCAGCATCAGCTAGATCATCATTTGCAGACCAGGTCCAACTTTTACCTTTGATACTATGTCTTAGAGTAGGTAATTATAATAATCATGAGTTCTAACATAATTAAAATCAGACACAGAGGCTGTTAATCAGATTTTCTTTCTTTATTTATATTAGGGGAAGAGGATCATTGCCTTTCCTTTTCTCTGTACTTGCATCACAGTGTCACCATAGAGCTTGACAATTGTGAAAAGCAAAACAGTGCTTCCAGCTACTGAATCAGCTATCACTGCTCTGAAAAAGGCACTACAGTTTGTCTTCCACACTTTTTATGTTTTAAATCTTTTTGTATTATCAAGGCTTTGTATTTAATTTGAGAATGTATTCTGATCACCTTTTTTCCTTAACTTGGTACAAAATATTTAAATCTTGGGAAAAATGCATTGGAAACATTGTAACTTTTATTTATACTTACATGTTTCCCTTATCAGCCTATGGTGTCTAAGCTAATCTTTGCTGCGTTCACATGCACTGTAGCAGGGCAAACTGTATTTGATCATGCCACATCAATGTCGTATTTTGTACACATTAGAGTTTATCTTTATTCTTATATGAGAGATGATTTCCCTAATACTGATATTCATTATGCCTCTGGAGTTTCCTTTCTCTTCAGTAAAGAAAAGAAAGCATAATTCTGGCAAAATACACCTTGCATTTATTTCTGCCACTTCCAGTGAGATTCAATCACTGGTGGCCTTGTTTCCTTCCAGAATACTTTGAAAAAAGTAATTGGATGTTTACTTTAATAGAAAAAGTGCAGAATGATCTGTAGACTATCTCTTTTTAAGCTGATGCTTCTGCTTGCGTTCTTTTATGAAGTTACAACTACAAGGCCTTAATTTATTTGTTTATTCATCTGTTTTTATATTTATTTGTTTTAATATTGCGATGATTACATAGGCATCAAAAAGACTGCCAAAAAGATTTTTTTTTAAGTTCTAGCTGTGTTTTCTCAATGTTGTGACCATCCTATGTAAAACTATTAAGAATTTTATTTTTTATCCTGGATATACAGCTGTAATTGCACCTTGAAGAGTTAGAGCCAAGTCATGCACTTGAATTCTAGCCACTAACACATGGGAGGAAGGAATGCACTCTATGTTCAGGTTTGGCTCTTAGAATTTCTAACACACAGTACTCTGTTATCTGTCCACAATACAATGGCAAAATTGAAGACAATGTGTTAAACATGGAGATACCAATAAAGGAAGGAAACTGGGTCATAGAGAAGCTATATGGGAAGCAATGCATTTTTCTAACAACTTGCATTGAACTTTACATTTTGAGCAATGTATGTTTAGTGTGACCTAATAAGAAATTTAAGTTGTTACAGCTTGACTAATACAATGACAAATTGCTACAAAGTAGATGACAGAAGAATGAAAACAGAAGTAACTGGTCTGGAGACAGTCTAGGGTAGTCTAGGGGAGAGAGTTTACTATATAATAGCTATATCCTTTACTTCTGTCCTATTCACTATTTCTGTCACTAACTCATCCCCTTTTATAATACCATCAATTAGACTATATGTATATATTTTTTCCACATGGAGATTTTTAATGGCTGCCCACACTTTTATGAAGATTCCTTAAAAAATTTCCTAAAGATAGAGAACCACAAGCACATAGCCTCTCTCGGTCTGCCCCACCCCGACACTCTGAATCCAACCACATCACCATTTTATTTACTTTTTTCTTTTTCTTTTTTGACTTCAATTTTATTTTATTTTTTTACTTTTATTTGCCTTTGTTTCTCTCTCTTCTTTCACCCACCCACTTGGCTCTGCACATCACACCCTCTCTTTTCCTTCCTGCTTATTTGTACCATGCTCTGAGTGCCAGCAAAAGAAGCCCATAGCCACCAGAAGAAATGAAATAATAAAGATCAGTACAGAAATGAATGAAATAGAGAATAGAAAAACAATAGAAAGAATCAACAAAACCAAAAGTTGGTTTTTTGAAAAGATCAACAAAATCGACAAACCATGTCCAAACTGACAAAAGTAAAACAGGAGAGAACGCAAATAACCCAAATAAGAGATGAAATGGGGGACATTACAACAGACCCAACTGAAATAAAAAGGATCATAACAGAATATTATTATAAACTATACTTCAACAAATTTGAAAACCTAGAAGAAATGGGCAAATATCTAGAAACACACTACCTACCCAAACTAACACAAAATGATGTTGAAAATCTTCAAGAGACGAGATTGAAAAGGTAATAAAAAAAAAAAAAAA
>NW_004444304.1:81246-83229 GCF_000243295.1 Trichechus manatus latirostris | reverse complement strand
AAAAAAAAAAAAAAACTCCCAACCAAAAAAAGCCCTGGCTCAGACGGCTTCACTGGAGTATTCTACTAAACATTCATCAAAGAGCTTATACCAGTACCACTCAAACTATTTCAAAACATACAAAAGGAAAGAATACTTCTGAATTAATTCTACTAAGTCAGCATAACCCTGATACCAAAACCAGGCAAAGACAGCACAAAAAAAGAAAATTACAGACCAATATCTCTCATGAATATAGATGCAAAAATTCTCAGTAAATTCTAGCCAATAGAATTCAACATCATATCAAAAAACATAATACACCATGAGCAAATGGGATTCATATCAGGTATGCAAGGATGGTTCAACATTAGAAAATCAATCAATGTAATCTACCACATAAATAAAAGAAACAAAAAGAATCACATGATCATCTCAATTGATGCAGAAAAGGAATTCTACAAAGATCAACACCCATTCCTGATTAAAACTCTCAGTACAATAGGTATAGAAGGGAAATTCCTCAACATAATACAGTGCATCTATACAAAACCAACAGCCAACATCATTCTTAATGGAGGGAGGCTGAAAACATTCCGCTTAAGAACAGGAACAAGACAAGGATGCCCTTTATCACCACTCCTATTTAACACTGTGCTGGAAGTCCTAGCTTGAGCAATAAGGCAAGAAAAATAAATAAATAAAGGACATTCAGATTGGTAAGGAAGAAGTAAAACTGTCTATTCATTCATGATATGATACTATACATAGAAAACCCTAAAGATTCCATACGAAAACTACTGGAATTAATAGATTCAGCAGAGTAGCAGGATACAAGATAAACATACAAAAATCAGTTGGATTCCTATACACCAATAAAGAGAACGATGAATGGAAATTAGGAAAATAACACCATTTATAATAGCCCCTAAAAAAATAAAATACAAGTAAATCTAACCAGGGATGTAAAAGAACAACACAAAGAAAACTACAAAACACTACTACATGAAACCAAAAGAGATCTATATAAATGGAAAAACATACATGCTCATGGATATGTAGATACAACGCTGTGAAAATATCAATTCTACCCAAAGCAATCTGCTAATACAACACAATCCTGATCCAAATACCAACAGCATTCTTTAAAGAGATTGCAAAACTAATCATTACCTTTGTATGGCAAGGCAAGAGTCCCAGGATGATTAAAGCACTATTGAAGAAGAAGAATAAAGTAGAAGGACTCGCACTACCTGACCTCAGAACCTACTACACAGCTACAGTAGTCAAAACAGCCTGATACTGGGACAAGGACAGACACATTGACCAAAGGAACAGAACTGAGAACCCAGATGTAAATCCATCCACCTACGGTCACTTGATCTTCGACAGGGGCACAAAGTCCATCAAATGGGGAAAAGACAGTTTTTTTAACAAATGGTGCTGGCAAAACTGGATGTCCAATTGCAAAAAAATGAAACAGGACTCATATCTTGCACCATACACAAAAACTAATTCATAATTAATCAAAGACAGAAATATGAAACCAAAAACTCTAAAGGTTGTAGAAGAAAAAATATGGTCAATGCTATAGGCCCTAATACATGGCACTAACAGGATGCAAACCATAACTAAAAATATACAAACACCAGAAAATAAGCTAGATAACATGGATCTTTTAAAAATTAAACACTTATGTCCATCAAAAGACTTCACCAAAAGTGTAAAAAGAGAAACTAGAGAGTGGGAAAATATTTTGGCTATGACAGATCTGACAAAGGCCTAATCTCTAAAATCTACCGGAAAATACAATGCCTCTACAACAAAAAGACAAAAAATCCAGTTAAAAAATGGTCAAAGGATATGAACAGACACTTCACTAAAGAAGACATTCAAACGGCTAAGAGATACATGAGCTTGAGATCACTAGCCATTAGAGAAACGCAAATCAAAACCACAGTGAGACACTGTTTCACCCGACATTACTGGTACGAAGCAAAAAAA
>NW_004444304.1:25411-80468 GCF_000243295.1 Trichechus manatus latirostris | reverse complement strand
AAAAAAAAAAAAAAGACCAGACTTACTGGCCTGACAGAGACTGGAGAAACCCTGAGAATACGGCCCCTGGACACCCTTAGAGCTCAGCAATGAAGTCACTCCTGAGGTTCACTCTTCAGCCAAAGATTAGACAGGCACATAAAACAAAATGAGACTTAACAGGCACACCAGCCCAGGGGCAAGTCTGAGAAGGCAGGAGGGGACAGGAAAGCTGGTAATGGGGAAACCAAGGTTGAGAAGGTGAGAGTGATGACATGTAGCGGAGTTGGCAACCAATGTCACAAAACAATATGTATATTCATTGTTTAATGAGAAACTAGTTTGCTCTGTAAATCTTATTCTAAAGTACAATAAAAAAGAAAATTAAAAAAAAAAATTCCTAAAGCATTTTTGTGGTGATATTGAAGTACTATGACAGACATGTAAAAGTGCTACATATGTGCTTGCCAGCAATTGCTGTTCTCAAGAATGTTTTCATTTCACTCACTAGTAAATGATGCTTTACCAAAATATGTACATAATTTTATCCAGTAAGAATTAGGTTCTCAATCCTTATAAACTGTTTTAGAAGGACCAGACACTGAGTCATAATTCCCTATTTCACTGTCTCAGCCATGGGAGTAATGAAACTTCTTTTAACATGATGTGTGGAAAAAGTGGCATTTTGTATAACATGTTCAGTTACAATTTAAGAAAAACTTCACAAACTTATTAGGACAACAAAAAAGAAGGAAGTGTAGAGTTGTTGCTTCAGAAGGGACTGGAAGAAGTGTCTCAAATGTCCATAGAACTTCTTACTAAATCTCATTCTGTTTTTCTATGTGAATCGGTTTTCAGAAACTTTTAATCATAGAGTGATAGTGATAGAGATAGAGACATAAAGAAAAATGTAGATAAATACATGGTCTTTGACAACAGATTTCTCACCCAAGAGAAACTGAATATACATATTGTTTTGTGACATTGGTTGCCAACTCCACTACATGTCATGACTCTCGCCTTCTCAACCTTGGTTTCCCCATTACCAGCTTTCCTGTCCCCTCCTGCCTTCTCAGCCTTGCCCCTGGGCTGGTGTGCCTGTTAAGTCTCATTTTGTTTTATGTGCCTGTCTAACCTTTGGCTGAAGAGTGAACCTCAGGAGTGACTTCATTGCTGAGCTCTAAGGGTGTCCAGGGGCCATATTCTCAGGGTTTCTCCAGTTTCTGTCAGGCCAGTAAGTGTGGTCTTTTTTTTTTTTTTTTTTTTCCTTCCCCCTGCTTTAAAGAACAATTCTAGGAAATGACTTCAATTGGTCTTTTTTATGACCAGAAGTATGATGTACTAAAGCTTACTGCACCCAGTAAATTAGCATTGTGGAAGTACGTGGTCCCAGAAGGAAGTGTGCTAGGCAGACAAAATAATTATGCCTCGCAGTGATGAGCCACCACAGTTTTTGAGTATAAGGTGTGCATTCTGGGCACAGAGTGTGTTGAGATCATCACTTAATTGTGCCTGCTGGCATATAATTTCTGCTATTTTATTAAGACTACTCTAATTTCCCTTTGGGTGACTTTTTTCCCCAATCTAGGTCCACATATTTCTAACTGAACATCCTCTACCCTGGATAATCATACTGCAAGTTGAGCTATTCACAGCATTTACCCCATCTTTCCAAAATTATTGATTCAGGATGGGTTCATATCCCAAACTGGCTTAATACTCACAGTCCTGCAGTTTGTGTTGAAGCTGTTAAGAAAGAGCCATACTTATTCTACTGGGGCTGCTAAAATGACAGGATAAAACATGGAGCAGCTGGTGGGCATCTTTGTCTTCACTTGAAAAGAGACTGCCTGAAAATGAAGCAAACTCAGAGGAAAGTGGCATTAAGATACGGAGAAAATGAGATTCTGAGGACAGGTTTCAAGACTGGTCACTATCTTAGTAAAATTAGACATTTTCCTTAACTCCTGTGTGTGTGTGTGTGTGTGTGTGTGTGTGAGTTAGTAAGTTTGTGTTTCTGCTTAAACCAGTTTGAGCTTAATATTCTATAACTTAAAACTGTGTCCTGACTAATATGGAGGAAATAGGAGAAGTTGCAGCAGATATGTACATGGAGGTAGATATATAGATGGTCTTTGATGAAAGATTTATCACCCAGAAGAGAGTGCGTTTCTCCTCTGGTTTTAAAGAATGATTCTAGCAAATGGCTTCCTTACTTGACTGTCTGTTTTTTCTTTGAATAAGCAAGCAGAGGTGGGAACCCAAGTGCAGGCAAATCCTGGTTCACAAAGAATCACTACTAGTAAATACACTACCAACCTGATCAAATAGAGGGACAACACTGGATATAATAATATAATTGCATCTGGTATTTGGACCAAAAATCAGAGACGTGCTTGGGGGTGAAGAAGGGAAGCAATCTGAGGTTGGTGCAACCTCCCTCTTCTTTGGCCATGGTGCCTCTAATTATTAGTCCACTTTTTAAAAGCTTCAAAGTACCTCTACTTGGTATATTCTTGCAGTTATTCCTCCTTTTTTAAAATTCCTTTATCTCAAAAATCCCTCTAGTGGTATTTGAAATAATGGAATATGTGACACTAAATTTCTGTGATAAAATTTATCGTAAATTTTTCTCATACTTTCTACCTATAGTAGTTTACCTTCTAACTAGAGCAGTCTATAAATCAGCAAGTCACCTAAAATTTCTGTATTTCATAAAACATAAGAATATATTATATGAATATTAAACATTTATAACATCTTTTCCTGAAAAAATGCATTTAGCTAAGATTTATGGGTTTACATTTTAATGAGAAATATACTAAATGAAAAAAAAACGTAAAGGAAGAGAGAAACAAGGTGACCTGAGTTTGAGTGCTAGGCCTGTACTTTACTCATTTTCTGAAATCATAAAGCTCAAGGGTTTGTTTAGGGGAACAAAGCAAGATTTTCATTTTTATTTTGTAATGTTGAGGACAATGTATACAGTGTCCTGCATAAATATAAAAATATTGCCATTTTGTATAATTTTCACAAAACTGAAGTAAAACATAATGATATGATTCTGATAGCCTCAAGAGCAAAATGTGAAATTTCTTATCAAATCTATCATTTGTTTTCATTAAAAAAAGTCTGAGTATGACTCAATAGTGATTATACTGATTAATATACGACACATCTCGCTATGTGAAATGCTTCCTAACTCTCAGTTTCTTCTGGGTCTGTTAACGTTTTGGGTAACTGATCTTTCCATAATTTGTATTCCACAATAATGCATGTAAAGATATTGCAAAATCATACCATTGATCAAGGAGAACTTTTCCAATCACTGATATGTGCACAATATAGAATTAGAACAAACAATTTTTCATGTATTCCCCTGCCCTATGAACTGCTTAAACTATCGCTTTCACTGCTTTTCATATTGGAGCACAACAGTTTTGTAATAAACTTTGCTTTAAAAAAAAATACAGCAAATATTAACTATGAGATCTTTGAAGCTTGTAGAAATGTTAAGATGTTCAGCTAGTGGCTAATTGTGTGGGAGATAAATGCAATCTCTAGAAGCATTCCATATGATCTAATGCTGCAACCTTCTGCCCAAAGTGCCTTATTACAGTAACAGTTCTGCCAAATGTTTCCTGCTTTCACTTACACCTTACAGTACTGATTCAAGTGTCCCTTGTAATATTACTCAAAAAAGCCCACATCTGCATACTGGACACTTTGACTTTAAAACAAATGATGTTTTCAATGACAACTCAATTTTTAAACAGCTGAAAATTCTGAAAAATGTCAATAAATAGACTGCATAAATTATGTATACTGAATATACTTTTTTTCTGTTTTGATGCCATATATTTTAAAATCGACCCACTCCTTCATATGCGTATCCTGCTCAATGTACTTCCTCCTGAATCAGAGACAGAGATCATAACTCCCATGGAGAGAATTCCTGTGAATTTACACAGGTGGGGTTGCTTTTTTAATAACTCCTGGAATCAAAACAGAATATAAACATACAGTTCCTGGGAAATCTACTACAGAAGCAGATAGTACTTATGACTGAAAAACAGAAGCATATTTTCTAACATTCCTATGAAGGACACATGGCCCTGAAAACAGGCAGGGGGAGAAAAAGAAAGAGGAAAGAAAAGTAGTAGAGAAAGATTCACAATTACTCATCATGTACACATATTAAGTCTACTGTGTTTCCCTATTCATACAGACAGTTGAACAGTGCACTGTGTACCCCCACTTCTACTCTCTTCTTCAAAGTGTACAGCTCTGAATGGTAATTAGAGTGGACTTCTAGAAATTATAATGTGAGAAAAAACTGTACACATCATTTGGTAAGCAGAATTCTAAGAATGACTGCCAATGATGTTCACCACTGTATAATCCCCAACCCTCTGAATGTGGGTGAAATCTATGAATATGTTGAGATATCACTCGGTGATTACGTTACATTTTATGGCTAAGTGAGACTCACCGGGTGATCTTAATCTAATCACATGAACTCTTTAAAAACAGAGAGTTTTCTCCAGGTGTTGGTGGTAAGAGAAACTGGAGAGATTCAAAGCGTGAGAAGAATTTGAGGAAATATTACTAGGTTTGAAAATAAATACAGACACATTAAGAACTGGAGAATGGCATCTAGGAGCTAATTGTGATGCCCAGAAAGTCAACAAGAAAACTGGGACTTAAATTTTCTACTCTCAGAAATTGAATTATGCTAACAACCTGAATGAGTTTGGAAGCAGTTCTTTCCTACAGTCTCCAGACTCAGTTGGGCTCTTGGTTTCAGCTTTGTGAGACCCTAAATAGATAATCCAGTAGAGCTGACCTAGACTACTGGCATAGAAAATTTGCTTTAAACTGATAAATGTTTGGTAATTTTTTATGCAGCAATAGAACCCAAAACACCTCACTTGAACTCAAGATAATTTTACACTTTCTGATGTGAATATCCAGAGTATAACTGAGACTGAAGCCTTCTGGTATATGTATTGGCCATGTTCTAAATGACACTGCTTTTTTAATAAACCAAAAGCCAAACCTGTTGGCATCAAGCTAATTCAGACTCATAGTGACTCTATAAGACAGAGTGGAAGTATAGTGCCACATCTTTCTCCTGCGGAGCAGCTGGTGGGTTTGAACTGCTGACCTTTTGGTCAGAGCCGAGTGCTTAATCACTGTTCAACCAGGACTCCATATCTTAAATGGCACAAATGGATTGTTGTTAATTGTGATTTTAATTAAGTAATATACCTATGATGTGAAAAAAAAATCCTGATTATTTTAAATTTTGATCATATTTTTAAGCCAATATGTACATACAAATTTACTTATTATCTGCTATACACAAATAAGTGACTAATTAGTAAAATAATTTATTTTGAAGAGAAATAGTTTAAATAATCATATAAGTTTCAACCTGCCATACATGCTAAATATACATGTTGGAAAGATTACTTAGTTATGAATGTGACATAAATACGCAAATTTTTGTGGTTAGCATTCATTCAAATATAGAAAATCTTTTCAGAATCTTTGAAGTAAATCCTTTAAATAATCTGAGGCAGCACATCTAAGGATGACTTTCATTCTGGTCTTATATGTCATGGAAACTAACATAACCATTTTTTTAAAACAAATTTTATTTATTTTGTTGTTGTAGAGGATATACATAGAAAAACCAACACGAATTCAATAGTTTCTGTGTGTACATTTAGTGACAATATGGATGATCTGAGAAGCTGTACAATGCGAAGAAGAATGTGGCATCAGGACTGAAGGAAGACTAACAACCTGCAATATGCAGATTATACAACTTTGTTTGCTGAAAGTGAAGAGGGCTTGAAGCACTTGCTGATGAAGATCAAAGCCTACAGCCTTCAGTATGGATTGCACCTCAACACAAAAAATGCAAAAATCTTCCCAACCGGTCCAATAAGCAACATCATGATAAAAAGAGAAAAGATTAAAGGTGTCAAGGATTTCATTTTATTTGGATTCATAATCAACGCCCATGGAAGTAGCAGTCAAGAAATCAAATGATGCATCGCATTGGGCAAATCTGCAGCAAAAGACCTCTTTCAAATGTTAAAAACAAAGATGTCACTTTGAGGACAGAGACGTGCCTGACCCAAGCCATGGTATTTTCAATCATCTCGTTTGCATGTGAAAGCTGGGCAATGAATAAAGAAGACTGAACAAGAATCAAAACCTTTGAATTTTGGTGCTGCAGAAGAATATTGAATATACAAAGGGCTGCCAGAAGAATGAATAAACATGTGTTGGAAGAAGTACAGCCAGAAAGCTCATTAGAAGCTAGGATGGGGAGATCTTCTTATGTTCTTTGGGCATGCTATCAGAAGGACATCATGCCTGGTAACTTAGAGGGTCAGTGAAAAAGAGGAAGACCCTTGATGAAATGGATTGACACAGTGGCTGCAACAATGGGCTCAAACATAGCAGTGATTGTGAGGATGGGGCAAGATAGGACAGTGTAACTTTCTGTTGTACATGGCATCACTACAACTGTTGTTTCCACGGACATTGATTGTGGATCCAAGTAAAATGAAATCCTTGACAACTTCAATCTTTTCTCCCTTTATTATGATGTTGCTTATTGGTCCAATCATGAGGATTTTTGTTTTCTTTACGTTGAGGTGTCATCCATACTGAAGATTGTAGTCTTTGATCTTCATCAATAAGTGCTTCAAGTCCTCTTCACTTTCAGCAAGCAAGGTTGTGTAATCTGCATATCACAGGCTGTTAATGAGTCTTCCTCCAATCCTGATGCCACATTCTTCTTATATAGTCCAGCTTCTCAGATTATTTGCTCAGCATACAGATTGAATAAGTATGGTGAAATGATGCAAGCTTGACCCACACCTTTCCTGATTTTAAACCAGGTAACATCCCCTTGTTCTGTTCGAACAACTGCCTCTTGATCTATGTACAGGTGAGCACAATTAAGTGTTCTGGAATTCCCATTCTTTGCAATGTTATCCATAATTTATTATGATCCACAAAGTCGAATGTTTTTGCATAGTTAATAAAACACAGGTAAACATCCTTCTGGTATTCTCTGCTTTCAGCCAAGATCTACCTGACATCAGCAATGATACTCCTCATTCTACATCCATTTCTGAATCTGCCTTGAGTTTCTATCTGTTCTCTGATGATGTACTGCTGCTACCACTTTTGGATTATCTTCAGCAAAATTTCACTTGAGTTTGATATTAATGATAGTGTTCGATAATTTCCACATTTTGTTGGATCACTTTTCTTTGGAATGGGCCAGTCAGTTGGCCAGGAAACTGCCTTCCAAATTTCTTGGCATAAAACAGTGAGCACCTCCAGTGCTGCATTCATTTGTTGAAACATCTCAGTTGGTATTCTGTCAATTCCTGGAATCCTATTTTTCACCAATGCCTTCAGTGTAGCTTATATTTCTTCCTTCAATATCATCAGTTCTTGATCACATGCAGCCTCCTGAAATGGATGAATATTGTCCAGTTCTTTCTGGTACAGTGAATCTGTGTATTCCTTCTATTTTCTTTTGATGCCTCCTGTGTCGTTCAATATTTTCCCCATAGAACACTTCAATATTGCAACTTGAGGCTAGAATTTTTTCTTTAGTTCTTTCTGCTTGAGATATGCCAAGTTGAAATTTTATGACTTTATTTATGAAACACAGAACATAACCATCTAAGTTATTTACTGAATCATAACCTAGATCATGTATCCAAGAATTTTGCACGTATCTTTGATCCAGATATTTCTAGTCAATTAATTCAAGAAACAATGCATTTTAAATTATAAGTTATACATATTATTACACAAAACACAGGTGCCATTTTGAACTTCTTCACACTTTACACCCCAGTGTTGCTTCATTAAAGCCATTATTCACTCACACATGCAAACATTGTTTCCCACCAAACATTCACTTGCTGTAAAGTCAGACATATGATCATTGAGTCTTGCCTTAGATTACCTTCACAGTAGCCTATGGATTGGTCCCAGGTCTTCATTCTAGTTTTCCAATTACTCCATCACAGCACCTTATAAGAACACAAGGTTTCCATACTACAAATAATTATTTTCTTAAACGGAGCTCTAGTGGTGCAGCGGTTAAGAATTTGACTGCTAACCAAAAGGTAGCCAGTCTTTCCTTGGAAACCCCTTGGGCAGTTCTACTCTGTCCTGTAAGGTTTCTACTAGCTGGACTTGACTTGACAGTAATGGGTTTTCCAAAAGTCCCTTCATTTCTATTTCAAGCTTTCACAAAGGCATTCGCATATGCCTGGAAACATTACTCCCTCCCCACATTGCTGTTATTTTTTCTATTCCAAGTTTTTTCACTATAATAATATGAGCCACATCTTTCTTTTCTTAATTGCCATTTATTTTGTTTCTGATATATTAAAAAAAACTACTCACAAATCAATAATATCTATGATTAAAATAATAGAAGTGTTTGTTTTTAATCATATGCTCTTTTTTGGAGATTCATATTTAAAGTTTTGAAAACAAAAATTCCTGAGTAGGTTAAACAATGGTGATTTAATTCTACATTTTTAATAAGAAATATATCTTCATTATTTTTACCAGTTTGTTGTTTATTGACCATCCACTTCACTTTTAGCACTGTATCAAGCACAGGTAGGCACAGAGAGGAATTAAAGAAATATCCATTTTACTCTTTTGTGTGACAGAGAAAATGAAGCTCTAACATATTGAGTTTATGGACTTGTGTTGGATTATATTTGCAGAGGAAAATAACAAAGTAACACCTTATAGATCTGAGAAGAAAATAAAGAAGCAGTTAGAGTGAAAAATATATGGTAAAATTCAGGAAACTGAATTGGAAAGTTGACCATGAATTAAGTGAGCTAAAATATGTAGTGCTGAGCAAATAATCTGAAAAGCTGGACTATATGAAGAAGAACAGGGCATCAGGATTGGAGGAAGACTCATTAACAACTTGCATTATGCACATGACACAACCTTGCTTGTTGACAGGACTTCAAGCACTTACTGATAAAGATCAAACACCACAGCCCTCAGTATGGATTACACCTCAACATAAAGAAATCAAAAATCCTCACTGGAGCAATATGCAACATCATGATAAAGGGAGAAAAGATTGAAGTTGTCAAGGATTTCATTTTACTTGGATCCGTAATCAACACACATGAAAGCAGCAGTCAAAAAATCAAAAGATGCATTACAAGGGCAAATCTGCTGCAAAAGACGTCTTTAAAATGTTGAGAAGCAAAGACATCACCTTGAAGACTAAGGTGCACCTGACCCAATCTATGGTGTTTTCAATCTCATCATAAGCATGTGAAAGCTAGACTATGAATATGAAAGACAGAAGAAGAACTGACGCCTTTGAATTGTGGTGTTGGAGAAGAATACTGAATGTACTATGGACTGCCAAAAGAACAAACAAATCTGTCTTGGAAGAAGTAAAGCCAGAATGCTCCTTAGAAGCAAGGATGGTGAGACTATGTCTTGCATACTTTGGACATGTTGTCATATGTTACCTTCTGAAATGGTTGAACATCAACTAATTCTTTTTGGTATAGTGACTCTGTGTATACCCCCACATGTCTGTCAGTTTGTTGTACTGTGAGGGCTTGTGTGTTGCTGTGATAATGGAAGCTATGCCACCAGTATTCAAGTACCAGGAGGCTCACCTGTGGTGGACAGGTTTCAGCTGAGCTTACAGACTAAGCAGACTAGGAAGAAGGACCTGGAAGTCTACTTCAGAAAAGAATTAGCCAGTGAAAACATGGACATAGTAAACATATAAAAGGGTAGGGATGGACGATCCAATCATGCTGGTGTAAAGAAAAAAGCTGGAAATATTTGGTGAGGAACAATGATGTCTACCTCCTGTCTCGTAACCAGATATTCAGCTAACTATCCTTCACCTATGCAAAATTCATTCACCCTTTTCCTGAAGAACACAACCCAGAGGTGTCACCTAGTCATTTTATCCCATCCTGGAACCATAGATCTATAAACTAAAAGGTAAAGTTATTATTTGCCCTCATACCAGGTAGGATTAAAGAAACAGAGGCAATAACACCAAAATAAATACTCCCATTTATAAAGAGGAAGAATGGTGAACAAAGGTGTCTCTGGTCCCTACCAATTCTGAAATGCTATTAGGAATTTATAAAGCTATCCTACCCTATGGTGAAATCCCTGCATGGTGCAAATGATTAATGTATTCAGCTGCTAAGCAAAAGATTGGAGGTTCCAGTCTACTCAAAAGTGTCTTGGAAGAAAAGTCTCTTGATCTACTTCTGAAAAAACAGTCATTGAAAACCCTATGAAGAGCACCTTTCTACTTTGACACACATGGAGCTCTCCTAAGTTGGAGTCAACTCTACTGCAAGTGGTTTTTATCATATGGTGGCAATTGGTATTTGTTCTTTGTTTGAGGCACAAATTTTCTCTGTGGGGTAGATTTTTAGGTCAGCTCTTCTCTGTGGTTCTTATTTTTATACTCTGATAAGTTCTTTTGAAGTAAACAATGTACCCTCCTGAGGGCTTGAAAAGTTTCAGTCATGTGCTTCTTACTTATACTATTGGGTCCAAGTGTTGTTATAGGTGTGATGATACAGAAACACTTTATATACAGCATCATGGTTTTTAATGGTAGCTCAATTCTCTTATGAACATGGTTTAAGTTTTTTATTGCATTGCAGTATGGTTTATGGGCCAATAAACACTCTCAAGTTCTTTTCTAGACATAGGCCTTATTTTATTTATTTATCTATCTTTTCAGGCTTTTTTTACTCCCACGAGTCTCTTTGTTTCTCAACTTATTTGATGATAACTAGACTTTAGAGGATAAGGCATGCCTTTTGTATCTTTCCGTGATGCATTTTTTTTTTTTTTAGCTGAAAAACATTACGGAGTTCTACCATAACACATTCAGAGGTATTGACAATACTATGATTGTTAAAGTCCTTGATTTGTTCTTGCAAAAAAGTTGAGCTTAATATTCCCTAGTTATTAAAGAGTTTCTCCCTTTTATCTTTCACTTTTTTGCATTTAAAAATCCTTTAAGTCTTTGAGCTTTCATACTTCATTCTATTTCATTTTTTAAATTTCTGATTATCCAATGACATTTGTTTCTGAGCTCATGTCTTCTTGGAGTACTTTGTTAAACACAGCAAATAGCACGGTATTACTGCATTTACCATAGCATTGTAAGAGATTAACTCAGAAATGAAAGTACCATTGCATGATCAGAAATGAAATAGAATATAATCCATTTTACAACCTATTCCTCCATGGCTACTTGTTCATTATGTCTGTGAGATACTATCACTTTTTTTTTTTTTTTGTGGTGAGTTTTACCAAATGTTTTGTCACTGCTATAACCATAATCTTCCAAAGAACCGTCATCCTTGCAACCTCTGTTACCTGTCTACTCAACCCTCTGTTGTCTGATCCTTATATTAGATTTTCTTTCCCAGAGTGCACTACTTTGCCCAAAAATGATTTTTATTATGAATGTAATTCGAAATTCCTGTAAATGAATAAGAAAATTATATAGCGTAATAGAAAAATGAACATAAAAGTGGATATTCAAATATTCTTTAATCCTATGTAAAAGTGTTCAACATTGCTAGCCATCAAGGAAAAGCATATTCAAACAACTTATAGGAGGGCAAAAGCAAAAACTTAAACAACAATAAAAAAATTCACCAACAAGTGTTGACAAAGATGTGCAGCAACCAGAACATTTATTGTGGATGACAGTAGGAATTAGAAAATTTTTTGAAAATGATGTTATCATCATATCGCAATGTTGAAGATGCTTATAACTTCTCACTCAAAAATTTCACTGCATTGTTTCTTAATAAATCTCAACTAGAAGAAACAGTGAAATCATCAATAACAAGATAAATGATTACATCATTTTATATTAGAGGAAGTACAACCAGAATACTCCTCAGAAGTGAAGATGGTGAAACTTTGTCTTGCTTACTTTGGACATGTCATCAGGAGGGACTAATCGTTGGAGAAGGACATCATACTTGGTAAAGCAGAGGGTCAGCAAAAAAGAGGGAAACCCTCAATGAGATGGCTTGACACAATGGCTACAACAATGGGCTCAAACATAACAACGTTTTGAGGACAACACAGGACCGGGCAACATTTTGTTCTGTTATACATATGGTCGCTATGAGTGGAAATGACCAGATGGCACCTAACAACAGCAACAAGTATCCATTGTGATGGTTAAGGCTGTATGTCAACTTGGTTGGACCATGATTCTCAGTGATTTGACAGTTATGATGTGGTTTGGCAGCTATGTAATGATGTAATCACGTCCATGATGAGATTTGCTATGAGTTGTCAATCAACTGAAAGGGTATTTCCTTGGGAGTGTGGCCTGCATCCAATATATGTGGACTTTCCAGCAAAGTTCATAATCTTTTACTCACTCTGGATCTTGCATCCAACTTCTGTTTATCTGACCTTTTATTCAAGGGACTTGAGCTAGCAGCTTACCTGCTGAACTTGGGATTCATCAGCCTCCACAGCCTGTGAGCCAGCGGCCTGCCAACTTACCTGTCAATCCTGGCTTCGTCAGCCCTGCAGTTATGTGAGTCAGCAGAAGCCTCCAGTCTGAACCATGGACTTGGGACTTTCTAGCCTCTACAATCATATGAGGCATTTCCTTGATATAAATCTCTCTCTCTGTATATATGTATATACATATATATACAGCCTTCACTGGTTTTGATTCTCTAGAGAACCCAGCCTGACATTCACACAATGGAATACCATACAGAAATAAAATAATGAATCTCTACATAATGGTATAGATAATTTCCCATTGATTGATACTGACTGAGATGAACGAGACACCAAATAAGAACATACAGTGTGATTAAAAAAGCAAAACAGGAAAAACTAAGTTATGTTTAGGCATGGATACATAGATGATAAAATTTTGGAAGAAAATAAAGAAATAATTATTACAAATATTCGGATAAAAGTTACACCCAGATCAGCTGTAGAAGCAAGTATGCAATTACAGTTGTATAAAGGGGGCTTTTGTAGCATCGACAGTGTATGATTTATTTAATTGAACAACAGTTATGGCTGTTTTTTTCATTTATTTGAACTAGACATAGTTCAAATTTTCATGCATTTTTATGGTTGTATTTTCCAGCTGTTGCATGCACTATTAGTTGGAATTTGGGAAAGTTAATTGGTATCTTAGAGCTTATTTTTCTTTTAATTTACACAACACAGATAGTAAGAGAATCTGTATAATTGTGCAGATTTAATAATATAATGTATAGAAACTGATTTGTGCTATGCATTATGAATACTAAGCTTTCAATATGTATTAGTTATTGCTATTATTATTATTTTAAGACACCACTGTTAATTAGTAGATGAACTAGGACTGCTCTTGAGTTTTGCTACTTTACACTGTAGCCTTTATTCCTCTAACACATTCTGCTTTTAGGTTTCTCAAGGGCTGTGTGCAATTTAGTTATATTTCCAGAATCATAAATCACTTCTTTCAAACCTAGCATGTTTCGGCAAACATTATGGTGAGATTAAATTTTATTTTTTTTGGAAATAGAAAGTATTCACCAAGAATAATACCCTCATTAGGTGAAAATGCACTGCTTTTCAAGATGACGTCAATAATTGTACTGGGGATATGATCAGCACTCTAGAATCTTAAAAAGGAGACTATACCACCAGAGTTCTTCTCAATAATTTAGGTCTTTGGAAATAATGAATGTAATCAGTTTTGAAATGTTTGTTTACGAAACTTACTAAAAAATCAATACACATTTCAATATGTTTTAATTGCATAATGATAGTAAAAGCAAATTTTAATTTATGATTTAGGTTACAAATGCTTAGTTGAAGCCCAGCAATCATCGGTTAGTCACTTGTCTATTGATTGGGCTTTTATCGCTTTCTTAATATTCACAGTATTAAATTCATCGTGATACAAGTGGATGGATAAGGCAAGCAGAAACACACACTCGTCTAATTTTAAAACTTATTTGCTTTTATTTTCCATTATATTTCAATTCATTAATTTAATTTAATGTATTCTCTGCTGTGCAAGCAGAATGCTTATTATCGTGCAGGTAACAACATAAACAAACAAGCTAAACAAAATTATTTTAGGTCAGTTAGTTAAGACTTAAAACTTCCACCAGATGGCGGTCCATCCCCTAAAATGCTAGCGCTTATTAAAAAAACAATACTTAAAATATGTGTGAAAACAATGTTTAAAATAATGTGTCTCAAAACATTTAAATATTCTAATAGAAATTATTTCCACTTTTAAATTAAGCTACTCGAAAGAGCTTCTTATATACTGAATTATATTTAGATTATTCAATAGGTATCAATATTCAGTTACTTAGCTTTTGATCCTACTGCACAATTGGAGATCAAATACTAAAAAAAAAAAAAAAAAAAAATCTTTTTGTTAAGATTACAACTTGTAATTAAAATTAAATAAAAAAGTTTACTTGTATGTTTTCCTGGGTGACTTATATACTTTGAAATAGTCACATATGTAAAAATCAGAAGTTCCTAGGTGGTGCAAGCAGTTAAGCACTCAGCTACTAGCTGGAAGGATGGTAGTAAGAACTCACCTAGAGATGCCGCGGAAGATAGGCCTGGCGATCTGCTTTGAAAGGTCACAGCCTTGAAAGCCCTATGGAGCAGTTCTATTCTGCACGCATGGGTTCTCCATGAGTCAGAACTGACTTCACAGCAAGTAACAGCAACAACATGTAAAAATCAACGGAGGCAAATCATGTTAGTTATATGGATTCACAGATATTTAAGAAAATAATTTCCCAATTCTAAGAGATTATAGTCTACTATGGAAAAAAAAAGCAAAAGTGTACAAATGTTTGCAATATAATTTGGTAAGACATTGTAATTATGCTTTGTGAGTTTAGGGGAGAAATTCATTTTAGAGCAAACCTTTTAGAAGGAGAGAAATATTTTTATAGAGGAGATAATGGTTTAGATGGATCTTAAAGAAGAATAAAACAATATTTTTCCTGTTGGAAAGAGAGGGAAAGCGATTTGAGGAATGGAGACTATTGTGCATAAAGCAAAGGATATGAAAAAAAATCTTGGGCTGTTTGGGAGGGAATTCAGCAGTTTGGGGACTGGATCTGCTCCAGTAAAGATTGCAACCTGGAAAACTATGGGGCTGTTCTACTCTGTCACATGAGGTCACTGTAAGTTCAAATCGACTGATGTCACCTAACAACAACAACAAGGAAATACAATGAGTCCATCAGAATTAAAGAGACATGAGGGTGAAGAATCACGGTGGGTGATGATTCTGAAGGTCTTGCAAACCTACTCAAGGGTTTAGAAAACCTCCCAAAAGGTTTTAAACTATAAGAACAACTGAATGTTTTTAAGCACTGAAAGACACATTGGAAAGTTGAAACATCAGAGGAAAATTCCATAGCCTGGGGCAGAGTGGGAGGACATATGAAAGCGTGAATCAAACTGTAGGAAGGGAAATAAAATGAAAAGAAGGTAACATATACACGAACACATATGAATAGGATGTACATCTCATTAGCAATTTATTGTACTCCTTCAGTCATTTATATGGAACAAATGCTTGCCACGTACCAAAGGCTGTCCAAACAAACAAACAAACAAATAAAAAAACCATTGCACTTGAGTCAATTCAAACTCATGGAGATCCCATGTGTTGCTGAATAGAACTGTGCTCCATAGGGTTTTCAAGGCTGTGAACTTCTGGAAGCAGATTGCCAGGACTTTCTGTCCAGGCACCTCTGGGTGGGTAGGAACTGCCAACCTTTCAGTTAGTAGTCAAGCACTGAACCATTTGAAAACTAGGGTCTCCTAAAGATTTGCCAAGTTGATATATTCAATATTAACAATAGCCATAAGATTTAGGTGAGGGAGATTAAATCAATTTTCAGATTTTTAATTTAAAGATATTTGAATCTTGCTTTAACCAATGTGGAAAATATATAGATAAAAGATTTGAATAGCCATTGTTAAAGACAGGAAGGTGTTATGGGTTGAACTGAGCCCCATAAAATATGTGTCAACTTGGCTAGGTTATGATTCCCAGTAGTGTGTGATTGTCCTCCATTTTGTGATCTGATGTAATTATCCTCCATTTTGTGACTTGTTGTAAATCCTAGCCTCTATGCCTGTTGTTATGGTCTCATTTGGGAGTGAGTTGTCTGTTATGTTAATAATGCAGGGTTAGGGCAAAATGTGTCTTCAGTCACTGCCTTCCTAAAGGGTGTGACTCCAGTCACCACCCTTACCTCAATCACCACTCTTACCACTCTAATTCAAGTCATGCCCTTATTTGAGTCATACCTTTTATCTTACAGGAGATAAAATGAGAGAGAAGCAAATAGAGATAGGGACCTCAGTACACAGAAAAGAAGAGCCGGGAGCTGAGTGCATCCAGAGTCCCCATGCTGAGACCCTCATAGACCCAGGGGAAGATCGATGCCAAGACGCATGGAGATCTCCAAGGGATGCTCGGCCCACAGATGTTGAAAGGAGACAAGGACCTTTCTCCAGAGCTGACAGAGAGAGAAAGCTTTCTCCTAGAGCTGGTGCCCTGAATTTGGACTTCCAGCCTCCTAAACGGTGAGAGAATAAATTTCTGTTTGTTAGAGACATCTACTTATGATATTTATGTTATAGCAACACTAAATAACTAAGACAGGAGGTAATGTTAGTTATTTTAGTTCTAAAGTCATGATTTTTCTAAAGACAATCTAATTGTGATGTGTAACAGTTAACTGGGAATACAGACGAGATTAGAACTTCATAGGGATATGGACTGTAACAAAAATTTCCAGTTAAATCTGAAAAGCAACATTTTGTAAATGAATGATGTTGCCTACTATGGTAGTAAGAGAAGAAAGTAAAGAAGGGCCTGGAGAAAATTGACAACAACGTGGAGGGCAAATAAATAACTGATAATGGAAATAATAATAATGGTAATAATATTATTATAATAATATCTAATAAGTATTTCAGATTTATCATGTGCCAGACATTAGGTAAAATGTTTTAAATATGTTAGCTCATTTTATCCTCAAAACATCTCATGAGCAGGCATAATTATTACTCCAAATTTTGGAGGAAATTGTCACAAAAAATTTCATAAATTGGTGAAGGTGACACATCAAGTTTGTGGCAAAGCCAAGTATCAATCCTGGGTTACCTGATTCTTATTTTGAGCTTCTCTTCACTAGGTTGTACCATTTCTTATGGTGGAGTTCGATCCAACATCTCACATAATTTTTTTTCTTTGATTTATTGAAACAAGGAGTTGTAAATATAAATAGATGTTCAAACATCCCTTCAGTGTTGCTATAAACTCTCCTTGTTGTTATTGCTAGCTTCCATCCAGTCAACCCTTGACTCATGTTAACCCCATGCACAATGGAATGGAAATGCTATCCATTTGATCAGTTGCAAACTGGACTGTTGTGATTCATAGGGTTTTCATTGATTCACTTTTGGACATAGATTGTCAGGCCTTTCTTCCTAGTCCCCCTTAGTCTTGAAGCTCCATTGAAACCTGTTCAGCATAATAACAACTCACAAGCCTCCACTGACAAACAGATGATGGCTATGCATGAGGTACATTGGCCTGGAATATAACTGAGTCTCCCACATGGAAGGTGAAAATTCTACCAGTGTACCACCAATGCCCCCAATAAACCCTACTTGAGTAAGGTGTATTAAGCTTTTGTCATTATATTGGACTTAATGTACTCTTTTTTTTTTTTTGCTTTCCTTCGTTTTGTAATTTTTACTTCTATATCTGCAAGTAATAGTGGGTTAATTTTCTTTTTTGTTTGATTTTTTTTTCTAAATTATGTATATTATAAAAAAGAGATTCTAGGGAGAATAAAGAAAACAAGATACAAGGAAAAGATTAGTCCAAAGGACTAATGGACCACAACTACCATGGCCTTCACCAGACTGAGTCCAGTATGACTAGATAGTACCTGGCTACCACCATTGATTGCTCTGACTGGGATCACAACTGAGGGTCCTGGACAGAGCTGGAGAAAAATGTAGAACAAAATTCTAATTCACAGAAAAGGACCAGACTTACTGGCCTGACAGAAACTGGAGAAACCCTGAGAGTATGGCCCCCGGACATCCTTATAGCTCACTAATGAAGTTGCTCCCAAGGTTCACCGTTCAGCCAAAGATTACACAGCCTCATGAAACAAAATGAGACTAATGGGGCACAACAGTCCAGGGACAAGGACTAGAAGGTAGGAGGGGACAGGAAAACTGGTAATAGTGAACTCAAGGTTGAGAAGAGACAGTGTTGACATGTTGTGGGGTTCTTAACCATTGTCATAAAACAATATGTGTACTAACTGTTTAATGAGAAACTATTTGTTCTGTAAACCTTCCTCTAAAGAATAATAATAAAAAAAAATCAGAAAAAAAAGGATGTTAATAAACTACAGTCTTTTGTTAAGTTAAAAAAGGATTCTAGGAATACAGACAGTTTTTAAGTCATATATATTTCAACAAATTAAAAAAATGGAGTAAGTAATCAATAACATAAGTAAGGGGTTATTTTTTATTATTATTACTGCTGTTTTTTTTTTGGTTCATGCTGGTAGACGTTTTAATTTGACTTTAGGCTAGAATGGGGAGAAGGAGCCAGTGGGAAGAAAGACTGACATTACAAGTGGGAGGGGAAAAGATGACAAATCTAAGTACTGGAGAGACAGAAAAAGAGATGATAACAGGAGGAAATAATTGACCTTGGAAAGAGGGTATAACTCTTTCAAAAACAAAGGAAACAGACAAGGAGAAGTGAGGATATAGAGAAATTTACTCTTCAAAATTCTATCTCCAGCAACAAAACTAGTTGAAGCAGTGAGAAATAATTGAATCACGGACCTGGGCATTTAACCACTTCGCTCATTCGGGAAAAATGTGAGATAAACAACAGATGGCGAGTTAGAGAAAGGGTAAGAGAGGCTCTGGTTTTGAAATACAACGCTGGCACGTCAAGCACTGAATATGTAACAAAGTTGTAACCAAAGCAGACATGCAAAGTTTGGAAGCTTACTTTCACTCTCAAGAAATTCCATAATACTGCGGTGCCCTTGTTATACAGTGGAACCTGTGAGAGCCGGAACTCGAATGGACTGCCTTGTTTTTCAGGGTCCTGCAAGTTTTCTGCTTTGACAGGGTGCAGTCTTACCACTCATTTTAGTGGAAAGTATTGGAGTTTTCTAACAGATTTCTACCTTACACAGGTTCCAGCTTTTGCAGGTTTTATAGTATTTGGAAAATGAATAAAAAATAAGTATGCATATTTGAAAATTAATAAGTATGAGGGTATTTGTTAACTTTTAATTATTCATCATAAATAGAAGATCTAAAAATAAAAAATTAGAGAACAGCAACAAAAAGGGACCTATAAAATACCCTAAACATAAACGTAGATGCTATGTACACCATCAATTGTTTGTTTTTTTTTTAATTTTAGCTAAGATTTTACCTTTGTTCCAGAAGATAACCATTGATTATACATCAATCCGTATCTGCGCTATCCAGTACTGTAGCCACAAACCACATGTAGCTAATCGACTTTAATTTTACCTTAGCTAAATTTAAGTAAAAGTAAATATTCAATAAGTCAGTTGTCATAGCCACATTTCAGGTACTTAGTAGCCACAGGTGGCTAGTGGCTATGACATGGCAACCTCCAGAAATAGAATCTTTCCATCAAAGACGAGAGTTATATTGGACAGTGCTGATCTGTATTAAAGACAAATAAATGGAATATAACCTGTTAAAAATTTGCCTGATGTTAAAACACAGTCCTTCCTGAATTCTCAAGAAAAAATGTGGTTTCCTCTTTTGATTTGCTTTCATGTTCTGTATGATAGAGTACTTATGCCTAAGGAGGGGAAAACAAAAACAGAAGCAACAACAAGAACAACAAAAACCCATCTACCTCAAAATGTACAAGATTTCATGGCATAGTGACATAAGAGCAGCAGGAGCCATGGTTCTTTAAGCTACAATTTTACACTTTGCTTTTCAATACAATATTAGTGACAAGTTGTACAAAACAAAAATAATACAATTCACCTCTCCATTTTTAAGAACAACTGGTACCTCTTTTACCTGTAGTATCAGTTTGACAACTACAAACTTGCCACCCTAAAAAAAGTAATTGGTAAGTGAAGTCAAGGGTGTTTGTCTCTGTTTCTGTGTCTGCAAAGTCTAAGATAGAAGTGAATATTGGAATCAATTTGAGCAGAACGCTTGTTTGTTTAGACTCAGCATTTCTTTGGTTTCTTGAAATAGTGGAATCAAAAGGAAATAATAAAAATATACGCAAACGTACGTGCACAAGTGTGGTGTGTGTATGAGTGTGTATGCACAAATATATAGCTACAGACATGCATTTATATAATTTGTTATCTAATAAAACATGTATTTTTATGAAGAGTAAGGCATTTTGACAGATACTGGTTGGCTATAATGATATTTGATATTATCAATACTGCATAAGACATACCCATTACATATCACTTGTTATTTCTGGCTTTAGTTTCCTTACAGGGAGAATTTGAAAACACTTGTATGGCAATCTAAGTACAGAAATCTTTTATATTTTCACTTCTTCCCTCTATCTTTCACGGTTATCTATCCAACACCTATTTTTCCCTGTATTATTTTTATTGACTTACAAAATGATTCAAGAATTTTATCAAAATTATACCTATCTTCTATTTCAAATGTACTTTATTTCCATAATGTTTAAGGGACATGGCTGGACTAGTAAGTATAAGTGGCATATCTATCTTTGGAAAAAATACATTATGTTTTTTCTAAGTGTAAAACTCAAGTGGCAGAACCAGAAGTTAATGGCCATCCAGAGAGGGCAAATGTGCCCTGGGCACCAATCAACATTATTTGCAGAGGCGATGGAGCTCATCAACTATTTTAGCAAATGTCATCAACTAGTTTAATGTATGGTTAAGTGGTGGTGGCTGACTGATAAAGTTCACAATGTATTAAAAAATTCTACTGAGTAAAATCATTCTTGCTTGAATTATCTAGATTGATCGAGTGTATAAATTAAATATCCCAGGTGATTGGCTAATATTATACCTTACATACTTACATGGACACAGTATGATCTCATTATAAGAACCTTTCTTCTAGTAAGAATTAGCCCATTTATTAGGACATAATATTGATTCTACTCAGTATTTAAAAAATCGGTACAGTGCCATCCTAAAATGGATGTATCATAGAACGGAATAATGATAACTGTAGTTGCTGTGAGTCGGAATCGATGGTAACTGTTTTTTTTTGTTTTTTGTTTTTTTGTTTTTTAGTATTCTAAAAAAAATTATGAATGTCAACTACTTAGTCACGTCCCCAATCCCAGCCCTTCCTGAATCCTGGTGTTTCAACCATTCCATTAACTTCCAATATCCTAAGTTTTGATTTCTGTTGTTTATATAGCATAACATATATAATCTAAGAGTAAGTAATAAGATTCTGTTTCTACATACTATGAGTTCAAGGTGAAATAAATTTAGTTGAAGAAAAAAGTGAGGAAACCTGAGAAGGATTGATGTGTAGTGATATAATGGTTATAGGGATCTGATAATGATTTGACAGATAATATATAAACACACTGAAGAGACGGGAGATAATAGCTCTTGCTCTTTGTAAACAATGATCCAGAGACTGTTCCAAGGACATATAATTGTATACAAACGGTGGGATCTCAAAAGGTTTGCAATGAAGGGCTGCAGCATTTTTCCATATGGGACATATTTTCCATACGGGACACAGGGAAAAGTGTTCTCTTAGGTCAGCACAGAGTAGTTTTAAACTAAAGGTTGTTGTGAACACATCACATTTTAAATAGATGGTGCTGAGAAATGAGCACCGTGCTTTATAAACTTTCATTTTTATATCATTTTTGACTTTAGATGAAAACATAATTTACCTTTGAAGGAGAACAATAAATATACTGCAAAGGACACATTATTCATATACATATAAATATAGTGAATTTGCACAACATAGTAAAAGTCTTGCAATCCCTTTAGACATATATAACCAGACATGTTTACTCTAGGGAAATGCTCTCAGCCTTATTCTTTTTATGTGATTTGATTTGATTTGATTTGACTTTCTTCTGACAGCATTAGACTTTCAAAACCTTAGAGGAACACAACTGCATTCTCAATTCAGATAAGGATTTAAGAAATCATAGAAAAATGCAAATATATTAGGCAAAAGTGCTTCTTGCAATGAGCCGGAGACTAACAAAGTGATTCAGAGGTAGGTCAGGAAAAATTCAGATCAATTTACAGTATGATATGGACTTAGATGATTGAGATGACATTAATACTGCAGTTGGGAGTAGACACAGGCAGCCAGGTATATTTCTTTGTGAATTCAAGTTTATAAAAGAACACTCAGCTTCCCAGAGTAAAAGAAAAAAAAATTAAAACATTTAAGTAATTATTTTTCTCCTATAGAAGCAAGTGTTATTTTTCAGAAAACAAACAGAAAGAAAGCAGGAAAGAAACTAACAACAGAGGGTTAGTAGTCAAGGTTTAGTGCAAGAAACTTTCAAAGGAAGTGCAGTCCTAATTTGAATTAACATCTAATTAGTTCACTTAATTAACCTGTGCCAGGAGTAATTGATTTTAGACCTAGAAACAGAAACACATCTACGATGGGGAAAATAAGCAATTTGGGTGCTTTAAATTGGAAGCTGGGCAAAGGTTGCATCAGAAGAGTATGTAACAGGAGTGAGATTTTATCTTTTATTCACACTAATGTTTCAACATTTTCTTCTCATGGTTATCACAACATTAAATACCAGAGTGATATAGGACTGGATTATAAAATGCTCAAGTTGCTTAAATGAACTTTTACATAATCTGTATAAAAACATACCCCGTGCGCTAGATAAAATTAAGGATTTAGATACTAACTTTGTTAGAAGCTTTTGGGTCATAAATATTATTGGTATTATTTTCTACAACACATATGTTTTGATGTTCTATTTCTATAAAGGCAGGAATTATTTTTTTACCATATCGCCTCCTCTTTGAAACTATAAAAGAGAGACAAATTCTCCCTCTGCGCTAGCCATTAGTTCTCTGCACAGATCAAGCAAATGTCTGCTCAAGTGATGAATCATTTTTCCCCAGCCTCATATGTTCCTTATCAAAATGTGAAATGTTAGAATGGGGCACTTCATGTCTCATAAAGTAGCTTTATGGGGTGTCTTACTTAGTTCAGGGACTCTCGGAACGGGGAGGCTGAATCTGGTGTGTGCAGCTTGTTGTCAGGGCAAGGAGCTTGTCTTAAACCCTGGGAACCCGGCAGAGGGCATTGATTCCCTCAGCAAGGTGCTATGCCAGTGCTCTCATATCTAGAGATGCTAGCTAGCATTCATGGGGCTCTAAAAAAAATTTAATTGCTACAGAAACATTCCTAAATTTAATTCATCACATGCTTCAAATACACAGAGAACGTTTTCTTGCAACAATGTTCTATTATTTAAAAATGTTGCATACTAAACCCCACCATGCTTTAGTGTATGCTTCTACAGTAGATTTCATACGTGTATTATTCATCATTTAATTTCACTTGGAGCTAAAGGTGAACTCAAATTTCCAACCTTTTGGTGAGCAGCCAAACGCATGACAGTTTGTACCATAAAGGGACTCTGTAAATAATTTACACTTAAATGTAAATGCCACATGTGGCTGGTGGCTGCCATATTGAGTCATGCAGAAGAATATAGCCTACTAGAAGGTACAGTCCATTGGATACTTCAAAGCAGTGCTTCTTAAACTTTAATGTGCATAAGACTAACCTAAGGCTCTTGGTAAAATACAGATTTTGATTCAGTACGTCTGTGTCTCACATGGAACTTGAGATTTTGCATTTCTTACATGTCCGCAACTTACTCTCAAATGATGAAGGAAAAAATATATATATACATACACATTTGTATATACATAATATATACCTTTTGGTTAGCAGGCTGGAGTGTTGACCTTTTGCACAACCCAAGGCCTTCGTCTGTATCACATGATCTTAATCACTGCAGCAGTGGGAAGAGGGCACTGGAAGGTCCGCACCAGCAATTTAGTGTTTTGATCTAGATATAACACGCACTACTTATACCCTCATTCCATTGGTCAAAACCAGATACATGACACTCCCTCTCTCAAATAAAGAGAGGAAGCAAATATAATTTTATTGGAAACCTGGAGGAAGAGAAAGATCAGATATGGTTGAACCCCATATGTTTTATATCTGCAACAGATGGGGACTGCATCTGAGGTATAAGGAAAAAGCCATGTATCTTTAGCAAAATCTACTGAGTAATTAGACATAAGTGTAACAGGTATACTTACAGACTATCAGGGTATTTATTCACTCATTCATCCATCTATCCATTCATTCATTCATTATTTTCTTTCTAAGGATAAATCAGCTTTGTAAACAATCACAGGCTCAAATATACAGATTAATGCAAGATCCTCAGAATAAAGCAGGTCCTTCCCATGTAATCTATACCATTCAACAGCGCTACATTGGCATGAATTTAAGACCACTTTCCTCTGAGGAAATTTAGCTTTTCCTGGAAGGTGGAGTTATTACAGTTAGCCAATTTAGACTTTATGGTTTCAAGCCTTATTCTTCTAGCTCTTGGTGAATAATTGTTTAATATTTTATAACACATTCCATGAAGAAGTTTCCTCTGTTTTAGGCATTGTTTTAGTAAGGTGAGTACTACTGGGTTAATAATAGGTGTGAAGCTAATTCCAAAAATACTTTTAGAAGCCTGTTTACAGCTAACAGAGATATTTAGGTTAAAATCATTAATTTTCAAAGCTGTATATTCTTTTCAGTTTTATACTTCTATACTTCCGACAAGTAACAGCCAAGGGCTCATAAAATAATATTCCACATATTTTTCTTTTTATATAACTCTCATGATTTACATATTGCAGTAAGGTTTTTTGAGCAAACGAAAGTAAGAAACTCTATTTCCTGCCAAAAACTACTTTTTTTTTAATTATATGCTTCACTAGCATATTCAAGTGAAGTTTATGACTAATTAGAAAAATCACACACATTTGGAATTAATATTGTCAGATTGTATTAGCATATATTTAACTCTCTGGTCAGGTTATGTAGTTAATATTGCAAGACAGCATACTTGAAGTAGAGCATATGTTTTGATTCCTACACCATGAAATGGATAAATATAGTTTTCTTATGAATTAGATCATCAGACATAATAAATATTTCATATACAATTGAAAATATATTTTGTTGATATTTTAATTAACATTTTAAAAATATTTTAAAAGTGCATTAAATTGTACCTTAGTTAAATGTGTATATACATAGTAATGTATATACATGTGATGTATATACATGTGTATATATATATAGTAACACATACACAGGTGATGCTATAAAATTAGATAATGGTAGTATGCAACTAATAGGTTTTGAGGCAGTCATATTTTCAAAGCATTTAAAGGCTGAAGTAATATAAATCTAAATGTATGTCACATGATTTGAGCAGTCCTATTTATTTATGAGAAAACCAAATAGGTCATAGCTCATATAAAGCTTTGTAAGTTTTCTGAAAAATTGAACTCACCATTTATGTCAGTCAAAAATTTTATCTTTGGGTTACCTACTTGTGCTAAGCACAGTATAAGCAAACCACATCACTCTCTCAAACACACAGAGGGTTTTATAATCTAGCTGGAGAGGAAAAGCCACTATAAAGTGAAAAGTAGAAAACACGGAAGTTGATTTTTTTACTGAAACATGAGCTTTTAAGCAAACAAGCAAAAGTATAAAAGAAGGAAAGAGGACTCTAATAATCTGTACTATAGGACTGATGGTAGTTGGCGGAGGCTTTATTGGTTAAATAGCAAACAAACAAACAATAACGTGATCCTATGCCGTGGTCCAACTCAGTAGTTATAAATAGAGAATATTTAAAAATTATTATCCTGAACCAGTGTTTTAATTGAAACATTAAAATATTTGTATTTGTATGTGTGAGTTGCTTTAAATCGATGTAGAAATACATAGTTTTTTTTTTATATAAAAATTTTAGGAAACTCTTCTTGAGGTTTGTACGTGGCATATAAATATACAAAGGAATAGAAGCGGTCTGGCTTCTAGGAAAACTCCATGAGGCAGGGGCTTGAGCTGCCTGTCGGAGTGTTGAGGTAGTGTTATGGGGGTGTGTGAGGAAACCCAGCATCCTCAGAGAAGTTTGCCCCTCCTTCCAACATCCTTGTCTCCTACTCCTCTCTGATTCAAACTCTGAGCCAACAATGGAGATAGGTTGGTGTACGCTGTTGCCCGTTTCTGTCAAGCCCACTTGTCAGTAGTAATAACGTATCTGAAAGCTAACACATGTTCAATTATGTACCCATGTGCTTGAGAGTCTTTTGGGGTCTTCTGCACCATTAAGGGAAGGGTTTGGCATTAACCTACAGATTTCAAAATCCTCTCCTTCTTAAGAGTGTCAACGATCTTTTTAAGTGCTTCTATTAACTTTTCTGATACTTACCTTAACAATGCACATTAGATATTGTTGTTTTTATTTAATAAATGAGAATATTGAAGACCAAAGAATGTGAGTAGGCCAAATCTTCAGAGCATGGAATTCAGACTCAGTATTATCTAACATTCCTATAGAACTTTTGCTGATCTACAGTGAATGGGAAGAAAATGTAATCTTTTGACAGGATAAGTGGTACTAAAGGCTTCTTTTGTAAAAGTTACTCCTTCTGTTCCATCTTGTTTCACAAAGTTCTGTCCTGGCTCACCTCAGCATTTGTGCCTTCTTCTGTGCATCGTCGGTTGTTAGTTGCCATCAAGTCAGCTCTAACTCACGATGAACTTACGCGTAACAGAATGAAATGCTGCCATGTCCTGTGCCATCTTCCTGATGATTGGTATGTTATGTTATGTGGCTATTGTGTCACTCCATCTCTTTGAAGGTTTCCCTCATTTTCATTCATCCTCTACTTTACCAAACTGTATGTCTTTTTCTAGCAATTGCTCTTTCTTGATGACATGTCCGAAGTAAACAAGCCGACGTCTCACCATCATCGCTTCTGAGGAAAATTCTGGTTGTATTTCTCCAAGAATGATTTGTTCATCCTTTTGACAGGATATATTCAATATCCCTCACCATAATCACAGTTAGAAGGCGTCAATTATTCTTCTATTTTCCTTTTTCACTGTCCAATTTTTGTATGCATATGAGGCGATCAAAAAGACCATGGCTTGGGTCAGGCACATCTTCTTCATCAAAGTAACATCTTTGCATTTTAACACTTTAAAGAGATCTTTTGCAGAAGATTTGCCCATTGAAATATATAATTTGATTTCCTGACTGCTGCTTCCATAAGCATTGATTTTTGATCCAAGTAGAATGAAATCCTTGACAACTTCAATTTCTTAGCTATTTATCATGACGTTGTTTATCAGTATAGTTGTGAGAATTTTTGCTTTCTTCACATTCAGGTACAATCCATACTGAAGGCTGTATTCTTTGACCTTCATCAGTAAGTACTTCGAGACATTTTAATTTTTGGCAAGCAAGATTGTATCATTTGCATATTACAGGTTGTTAATGAGTCTTCCTCCAATCCTGATGCTACATTCTTGATACAGTCCAACTGCAAAGATTATTTGTTCAGCATACAGACTGAATAAGTAAAGTGAAAGGATTCAACTCTGTCATAAATGTTTTCCAAGTTTAAACCACACACTATCTCCTTGTTCTGTTTGAATGACTGTTTGTTGACCAATGTACAGATGAATTACAATGAACTGTTCAGGAATTGCTATTCTTTTTACTGTTACCCATAGTTTGTTATAATCCAGACAGTGGGATACTTTCTTGTAGTCAATAAAACACAAGTAAACATCTTTCTGGAATTCTCTGCTTTCTGCCAAGATTCATCCATCAAAAAACGTGATATCCTTCATTTCTATCCTCTTCTGAATCCGGCTTAAACTTCTGGAAATTCCCTGTTGATGTATGATTTGGTTATTTTTATATTATCTTCGGCAAAGTTTTGCTAGCATGTGATATTAATGTTCTTCAATAATTTCTGTATTCTATTTGATTGCCTTTCTTTGGAATGGGCACAAGTATAGATCTCTTCCTGTTGGTTAGCCATGTAACTGTCTTCCAAGTTTCTTGACATAGATGAGTAAACACTTCCAGCATTATATTTGTTTGTTGAAGCATCTTATCTGATATTTTATCAATTCCTGGAGACTTGTTTTTGCCATGCTTTCAGAACAGCTTGAACGTCTCCCTTCAGTACAAGTGGCTCTTGATAATATATTACCCCGTGAAGTGTTTGAAAGTCAAGCAATTCTTTTTGGTACAGTGTGTATTCCTTCCATCTATTTTTGATGCTTCCCATGTCATTGAATTTTTTGTCCATAGAACCCTTCAGTAATGTAACTCTAGGCTTCAATTTGCTCTTCAGTACTTTCAGTATGATTGTGTTCTTCCCTTCTGGTTTTATAACTCCAGGTCTTTGTGTATTTTGTCATAATACTTTAACTTATCTTTTTGACCTATCCGTCTGCTCAGCTTTTACTTCAACATTTCCTCCTTTCACTTTAGTTACTCTGGGCTTGAGAGAAAGTTTCAGAGTTTTTTTTCTGACATCCAACTTGGTCATTTCCTTCTTTCCTATCTTTTTAATTCACCTTTTATAACCTCCTCCAAATTGTTATCAAAATTCTGAAAGACAAGCATTGAATGCCATCAGATATTTTACTCCCATAATTTACCACAATAATTGATCCATTGTAGGAACATAGCAGAGTTTGGTTAAATGCACATTCCAGCTATGAAGGGAATAATGTCTATCTTTTAAAATTTTATGTTTTTATTATTTAAAATATTTATTTTGATAGGAATATATCTTAAAAGAATGGATTAATCTATATGTTCTTTTTAAATTCATACACACATACATATAAACTTTGAGACTATCCAAATTACATTTGGTTATTCAAGAATGGAGTCTACTTTATTTCCCTTATTTGTTACAGTATAATGTTCCTGAAGTATTCAGAAACCCAAGTAATCTTAAAATTATTAATGAAGTATTGGTTTTAATTTAGGGAAGTTTTGTATGCAGTGTGTATGATAAATATATATAGCAAAGCATTTATTTTTCTCTCTCAGCCCAATAGGTCTATTAAAAGACAAAAAGCTAGTTTTAATGTGTATTATATTCATACCACTTTTTTCTATGTACAGAAGTATGAAAGATGTACAACCCCTTGCCTGTAGTTTTAAAAGGGTATCTGCTGCTCTTCAGCATCGTTATGAACAATCCAAGTACAACTGCATTTCAAAATTAATGAGCCAAGAAAATGAGCCTTGGCTAGTTTTCCACTCTTTGACTTCTAACATTACTCTTGTTCCTGTAGTTAACATTAAAAGCACTATGTTAAAATCACATGAAATACGGATTTGTTGTCTGATCTAGCCAAAGCTGACTAAAACCATTTCGTAATACTCTTACGTGACTCTACGTAGTTACCAAAAAGAAAATCAAAACAGATTAAAAAAATAAATAAATCATAACTGGTTATCCACATGCAAAAATTTAATCTAGACACAGAGCTTACATCTTTAATAAATATTAACTAAAAATGTATTATAGACCTGAATGTAAGATGAAAAATTCTACAGTACAATATCTGGAAGAAAACAGAGGAGAAATTCTAGGTGACCTTGTATTTGGAAATTACTTTTTTATATGTAACAACAAAAGTATGATTCACAAAGGAAAACAATTGGTAAGTTGGACTTCATTAAATTAAAAACTTATGCTCTGAGGAAGACACTGGTAAGAGAATGAAAAGCAACACCGCAAAAGGGAAGAAAATATTTGTAAAACAAGTATCAATATAGGACTTATATCCAAAATATGCAAATAACTCATTCTTAAAACCAACAATAAGAAAACAAACAACCCAATTAAATACATGGGCAAAATATCTGAACAGAAACTTCACTAAAGAAGATATACAGATGGCAAACAAGCATATAAAAAATGGAAAAAATTGTTCAACATCATATGTCATTAGGGAATTGAAAATCAAAACAACGAGATATTACTGCACATCCATTAGGATGGTGTCTTAGTTATCTCATGCTGCTGTAACAGAAATACCACAAGTGGATGGCTTTAACAAAGACAAGTTTATTCTCTCACAGTCCAGCAGGCTACAAGTCCAAATTCAGGTGTCAGCTCAAAGGGAACACTTTCTTTGTCAGCTCTGGAGGAAGGTCCTTGTCATCAATCTTCCCTTGGTCTAGGGGCTTCTCTGCACAGGAATCTCAGGTTCAAAGGATGCGCTCTGCTCCCAGCACTGCTTTCTTGGTGGTATGAAGTCCCCATGTGTCTCTGCTCACTTCTCTCTTTTGTATCTCAAAAGAGATTGGCTTAAGACACTATCCAATCTTTATACCTCATTAGTATAACTGGCACTAATCAATCTTATTAGATCATAGTGATTGAAGTTACAACACATGAGGAAATAACATCAGATTAAAAAATGGTACACAATTATACAATACTGGGAATCATGACCCAGCCAAGCTGACAGATATTTCTGCGGAGAGAATTCAATCCATGACAGATGGCTAAACTCCAAAACACTAACAACATCAAATACTTGCAAGGATGTGGAACAACAGAAACTCCCATTCACTGCTGGTGGGAATGCAAAATGGTACTGACACTTTGGAAGACAGTCAGTGTATCAATTTCTGATAAAGCTAAACATAGGTTTATCACACAATCCAGCATTTGCTTGTGCTCCTTGATATTTACACAAGAGATCAAAATGTATATACACATGCAAATTTCTGCAGACATGTTTATAACAACTTTATTTATAATTGTCCCAAACTGGAAGCAACCAAGATGTCCTTCCATAGGTTAATGGATAAATAAACAGTGATGCATCCATAAAATGGAGTATTTTTCAACAATAAAAATAAAAGAGCTATCAAGCCACTAAAAGACATGGAGGAACGTCAAATGGCTATTGCTAAGTGAAAAAACCAGTCTGAAAAAGCTGCATATTACATGATTTCCACTATATGACATTCTGGAAAGGGCAAAACTATAGAGACAGCGAAAACATAAATGGTTGCCCGAAGTTCAGAGGAGGGAGAGAGTAAAGATGAATTGGTGGAGCAAAGGACATTTTTAGAAAAGCAAAACGATTCTATATGATACTGTAATAGTGGACACATAACACTATGCATTTGTCAAAATCCATAAGACTTCACAACGCAAATTGTAAACCCTAAGGTAAACTATGGGCTTTAGTTATAATGTATCACCTTTGGTTCATTAATTGGCACAACGGTACCAGTAGAATGCAAAATGTGAATAATAGGAAATATAATGTGCAGGGAGCAGAGGGCATATGGGAACTCTCTGTAGTTTCTGCATACTTATTTTGTAAACCTAAAACTGCTCTAAAAAATAAAAGTCTATTAAAAATAAATAAATATAGAACCTACATGCCACAAGAAAGATTTTGGAAATGAATGTGTATATAATCTATTAATTTATAATCTATAAATTCCAAAGTATGATTTGTCAAGGCATTTCAATACTATGACTATGTTTGGAAGTAAACACATGACCTAGCCTTCCTAATAACAGTAGAAGTATAGAGTATTAATTTGGAACTCTGGTAACTTTATGAGAAGGTTTGTCTTGGAATTGACAGAGTAAACAAGATTATCTTAGATGCTCTGACTTGTTGGATTTTTAACTGAAAAATCTACCACAGAGGATTTGGTTATACATTTCTTTGATTTCTGGCACACAGGTGATAGATAGCAGGAGCAACAGAAACCACAGATAGAGAAAGCACAAATGAAACAGTATTGAAGAAAATCACCTCTTGCCAGAGAAGAAAAGTAATAAAAAAGACCATAGTTCTGAACAAGGACCTTAATTTCTATATCCACAAGAAGAGCTTGCACATGATGGCGGTTTTACAAAAATATATTGGACTTTACCGGAAAAAAATACATTATATAATTATGTATGAATAAATACAAACTAGGAAGAAAGACCTGGTGATCTACATTCAAAAATCAGCCAGCGGAATCCCTATGGATCACAGTGGCCTGTTCCTCAAGCAATTGTTGGGATGGTGCAGGACTGGGCAGTGTTTTGTTCATTCTGGGGTCACTCATGAGTCAGGAGCCTACACTACAGTAGCTAACAAAAACATATTGTATATTCACATATATGTGTATATATGAATACACAAGTATATATATGTTACATCACTGTGTGTGTGTGCAACTCAAGGAAACGCTACTGAAGCTATAAAATAATTTTAATTGAGTTTTGGTAAATAAAAATCAGAAACCATTTAAGCTAATGCATGCCGTGCACAAAGATGCAGTACACTGAAATTGCATGTTGCCTGTGCCCCAGAGAAACTGGGGCAATAGCTTTTTCTTCTTTTTTTTTTTTAATTATACCTGTCTATAACCTTTACTTTATTATTAGAGTTCATTTGCTCAAGATTCTCCTAAGTTACTCAAAATATTAATTTGAAAAAAAATGTATTGCATAAAATTATTTTAATGTGTCATATCCTCCAGATAATATTTCAGTAACAGGGATTACCAGTGTCTCATGCCAACAGATTAAATTGGAACTTTTGTGTAGCATGTTAGAACTGCAGAGGGAGTTAGTTTTGAATTAAGGGACTACGTTTGCCCCTCTCAATTTCTATTAACACCTAATCTTTGGGCAGGCATCTTAACAATCTTCTTATTATTGAATATCCCAAAGCACTCTCTAATTATCCAGCCTTGATTTTCCTTAATGAATGAGACTTCCCCTGATCGTTTTACTAATTAATACTTAATACCTAATAACTGCAGATACGACTCTATAAAGCATGTTTGATCAGAAATTATTTCTCAGGGTATTTATCGTATTTGGTAAGTTTCTATTCACAAAACAAATATGTAAATTGCATAGAATAGTGGTTAAAAGTACAAAGTTTTATTTCAGACAGACCTGGATTAAAGCCAAGATCTTTTAACATATAACATGGGTAACCTCAGACCTCACTGAACCTCAGTTTCTTTCACCTATAAAATAAGGAAGTTATAACATGGGTTGAAATACATGAAGAGCACAGCACAGTTACTGGTATGTAAATGATCAAGACATATTGTTGTTAGATGCCATCGAGTCAGGTCCAACTCATAGCAACCCTATAGGACAGAGTAGAGCTGCCCCATAGCGTTTCTAGGGAGCGGCTGGTGAATTTGAACTGCGTACCTTTTGGTTAGCAGCCCAGCTCTTAACCACTGTGCCACCAGGGCTCCCAGCATATATTAGATATGGTAAATAGAAGAATAGCATAGTGATTAAAAAGATTAGATATTAGAGTTAAATAACCCAGATGTCACTTACTGTGTATCACTGTATGGCTTGAATTTTCTGCGTTTATTTTCTCGTATTTAAAATGATACTTTCCTACTTCAAAGATTTGTCTTAGGATTTAAGTGAGATAATTCATGTAAATTGTAGCTTTTAAATTTGTATAATAATCTTCTAATGATAATCTTAAAGGCCTCTATATAGTTTCCACGAGAAAAACAAACTGTTAAAAAATAAATAAATCTTGAAACTACATACCACGGGAAAGACTTTGGAAAGGAATGAAAGTATAATCTTTAATTTCTGAACTGTGGGTTCTACGATTTGTAAGGGTATTTCAATACCATAGCAATTTATCAACTTCTATTTTCATTTCCCTTTTTTGGCCTCCTTGTCTTTGCTTTCATCAGCAAGACAGTCTCAATAATTTAAGATGTTGTTGTTAGTTGTTGTTGAGTCAATTCCAACTCATAGTGATCGTGTGTGCAGGGTAGAACGGCTCCAAAGGGTTTTCGAGGCTGTGACCTTTCAGAAGTAGATTGCCAGGCCTGTCTTCTGAGGCATTTCCACGTGGATTAAAACTGCCATCCTTTTGACTAACAGTCTAGTGCTTAACAGTTTAGGCTACCCAGAGACTCCAGAATCTAAGAAGACTGCTTTAAGATTCTGCTTAAATATCAAAATGGCTTCCCATCACCCAAAGAGTAAAAAATACCCTCAACTTATATGTGTGTTGCAGAAGAGATTGATGATTCACCTGTCATTCCCATCATCTCAAACTTGGGGCAAACCATATCAAACAGTCTGTAGTTTCCTCATAAGGAGGTGTTCACTCATGCTCCATTCCTTTGCATATGTCCTCTGAGAAGGTCCTGACAAAATGTCAAGTAGAGCAGAAGTACTTCCTCCACAGAAGCCTTTCAGATAGCTGTCCATACCTAAAACCTCCCCTGTTCAGCTCTCTTCAGGTGTGGCATTTTGTCGCACAGCAGCATTGTACCTATGATCATTAAAGAATTTATCACAATATATTGCAATATTCCATTCCAGAGCCCTCTTTCACGGAGGAAAAAGTTGTCTTTTAATCTTACTACTTGCAGTACACTTGCATGGTATCAAAGTGTAGTCTGCACACAATATACATTTGTTAAAAGGAAGCTCAAGTGTCATTCTGGCTGACAGCTTTTCACTTCGATTGTGTTAAAAATAGTTTTCATTGACTTTCTGCCTCTATTAACTATTTTCTGCATATCTCTTCAATACTGTATGTTAAATATCACCTTCCCTAGTGGGCATAATTTTAGTATTAACATTTTGAAATAAAGGGTTTAGGATATCACTGTAGTTTCTTCATTTCATTGTCCATAAAAAAATAGAAATTAAAACATAATAATAATCTTGGTTAGTTTGAAAAATAACATGTATTTAAAGTACTTAATCCTGACAATTTGAAAATCCAGGTGATTCTAAAATTCATTCAGTGGATGCCAGTAAGCTTCTGTGCTTTCAATACGACCCTGGGGGCGTTTACTCGTATGCATTAATAAGTACTTTGCCTTCAGTCAAGGAAATCTGAAGAAAGTCATGGGGCATCAGACACATATTATGTTTCTCTAAACCAGGAAAATGAACAAATCAATTTGCATTTTGAAACCTAGAGAGAACAACAACTACTACTTAGATTGTTATGAATTTCTCCGGGAGCAAGGTTGAAGAATTCCTAGCAATATCATATGGTGACATTTTTATTACCAGGAACTATTTTTGCATGTGCAAATAAAAATATGTTCTATGCTATCGCTCTCTCACTGCGAGTAGTATACTTAGAAAACTGATTCATATTGTTATCCTTGAATCTTTACTACTTACTATAGGCTGCTTGTCATGTGTGGGTCCTAAGGGCTATTGCCGATTTTATTGCTACTTACATACCATTCAGATTATATGAGTGTAGAAGGCCAATTAAGACAGTCCTTTATTTCATAACTTTGGGAACATTTATGGGGGATATGTTTTAGAGTTGGCAAGAGAGCATCTATAGATATACTGTAAATTAAATATCTCATCTCAGAATTATTTTAATAGGATATTATGTAGTATGCTATCTGTAAGTTGTTTAAGTAATAATGCAAAAGGCAAACAAGTAATCTATGCAAATTTACCCTATTAACTAGCCCAGGCACATAATTATGGAAAATCTTTGCTACTCTCTCCATTTCTGTTCCTGAAGTCCTGCTTCGAAAAATAATAACTTGTACCATGTCTATAAAGTTTTCTTAACTGAAGAAACCCATTTATGCTACCTTGTATTTTCACACATTACTCTATAGGTGAGTCATGTGTGCTTATTAACCACATTTTGAAGATGAGCACACAGATCCCACGACATTAAATGCTTTTCCTAAGGTTGTAAACATAATACCATTTGAAATAAAGGACAAGCACAGAGATTGTTGTTACTGTTCTAATTAATCTGAGTTCTGCTACAATTTCCAATGCCAAATTACTAAGTTTAATACTTACCAGTTTAGCTCTTGATCATGTATTTTCCTGCCTCATGCATTCTGTTGTGTTTTCTTTTTTTATCATTTTCCACTTGCTTATTTCTCTCAGATGCAGTCACGCTTAGTCATTGGTGTGGTTAAGCCCTTCAAGCTCTTTCCTCAAGTTTGTTTTAAGCTCAAATGACGACCTCAAACTCTCTGCCAAACTACCAAAACTAACTAAATAAATAAAAACCCAAAAATTAAGTCTCCATCCAACACCTCTGTTTCTTCGCTTACTTTTTCATTAATAGCCCACTGCTCTTTTTCTAACTCATAGCCCTATCTGGCTTCGTTTGCTCTGGCTACACCTAGTTTAAGGTTTGATAAGTCTGACTCCCTGACCAGTCTTAAAACTTTGTCTACCTTGACGTTTGTGATACTGCATGCTTTTGATTATTTCTTCTATGATTTTGATACATTTTTATAGGTGGATTTTATTTGAGCTTTTTGTCTCGGCCTTGTATGGGATTTCCAAGACTCTTCCAATTTATCTTCTATTCTCTTAGTCTGTATTGTTGAAATATTTCTGAATAAGACATACAATTGTTTAATTGAATTACAGAAAGATGTACCTGTCATCTCTGACACATTTAAGTTATTTAAATGAAATAAGGTCTAAAACTGATTTCTAATTTCTCCATGTTTTCTGCTCTGAATGTATTGCTTCTTGCCTCTCTCTGTCTCTTGCTTTCGGTAGTACAGCTACTGTCCCAATCACCCAGTTAATATCCCAGATCATTCTTAAGACTGCATACTTTTGTCTTCTGTAATCAATTGTTAATAAATGCCCATTTTTACTTTCTACATCTCCCCCTCTGCTTACTTTTGACTGTCACACTCATGACCGCCTAAATGTGTCTTATGATTTGAATTTCTGTTACATAGATTATACTTAAGAGACCTTATCTGTAGTAATTTAATATTTCTGCAAGTAATCATTTACACTACACATTTGCATATGTATACAGTTCATATTTCTGTGTAACATATTTCCAGTTCTGCTACATTTTGCTGTCATGCATGTTAACATTTTTCTGTTACTAATGAAAGCTTCAGTGAATCACATTAGTAGCTTATTTTCATTTTATCATATTGAAAGTGTGTTCTACCACAGAAAAGTCATGCAAGCACTCCTGGATAATTGATTTGTTAGCACTTTTTATTGGATAATTGCCTTTCTCCTGGATACTGTTGGGTTTTAGGTCACAATACAGTCTTCTTATGATAACCTGTTACTTAGCATATTTACATCTGAATATGATTTGATTTATATCTTCCAGTGTTTCATTCACATCACCATTATGACACAAGAAATCTGCTTACTCCTTATATAGAGAAAAGTTACTCATGTTTCATGCATATAAAAAACAAGCATTCACAGCATATTCAATACTAAGAAATGTAATAATAAAGAAAGATACGAAGCTAAACAATGAATAATCTGTTTTTCAATGAATTCTAAAAAGGTTGGGAAAATTATCATTATTTTAAAGAGGGGTACATGGTGTATAAGAATTAATCGAACAGTGTCAAAGGAATGAATGTGACTCCAGATTAAATGCCTGTCCAATTCATCAATTTTAATATCTCTGCTGCATTTCGGGTAGTTTGGTAGATGTCTTCTGTGGTTAGAGAAAGTAAAACATATTCATCACACTACGTAAAAATCTCTAATAATTACAGCTTGAATTTATGTAGAACATATTATGTAATTACTTCCACATATGTGATCAAATTTTATCCTTTTGAAGATGACGTTAGGTAGACATGGTTTTTTTTTTTTTTAATTCAGATAAGAAAAACAGGGCTGCAATATTTTAGTAAGTTTTGAAACATAAAAATACTAGTAAATGAAGGAGCCAGGACTAGATTTCCAGACTCTCGGTCCAGTATTACTCTAAACCCTATGAGTAAAAAGGATCTTTTATCTCCCACAAATCAATGCCTGCTCCTTTTTTTTCAAGTCCTAACAGTAAAGAGTTTTCACCTCCTTCACATTCTATGCCAATGGTTTTTATCTGTTGTTATATAGCTTTTTTTTTTTTAAATTGTGGTGAATATATGTACGTAAAACCAAAACTTAACCCATTGCTGTTGAGTCAATTTTCACCCCATGCAGAGCTGGTCCGTAGGGTTTTCTTGGCAGTAATCTTTACAGAAGTAGATGGCCAAGCCTTTCTTCCACAGTGCTGCTGGGTGGATTTGAGCCATCAACCTTTAGGCTAATAGTGAAATGCAAGCCATTTGTACTACCCAGGTACCTTAAACATATATAACAAAACATTTGCCATTTTGACATTTTTTCATGTACAGTTCAGTGACATCAGTTACACTCATCATGTTGTGCACCCATCACCACTATTCATTTCCAAAATTTCCCATCACCTTTAATGGAAGTTCAACGCCTCTTAAGCAATGACCTCTTTTTTCCCCTTCCCTCCTGCACCTGGTAACCACAAATGAACTTTGGTGTCTATGCATTTGTCTATTCTATGTACTTCATATAAGTGGGATCATACAATATCTGTCCTTTTGTAGCTGACTTATTTCACTCAGCGCAATGTTTTCGAGGTTCATCCATTCTGTAGCACGTTTGAGGACTTCATTTCTCTTTATGGCACAGTAATATCTTATTGTATGTATGCACCACATTTTGTTTATCCATTCATCCGGACATTTAGTTCTTTCCTTAGTTATTAATATTTTTGTTACCATAAGGTAGTCTGAAAGGAGCCAATCTGTCTACTAAGGTTCTAACTCCATCCTGTATGGAAAATGAAGGTGGAAGTAATCTTAATTAACAACCTAGTAAAGATTCCCTTTTTATTTTGAAGAACAATGACCAAAATTATTTGATTTAGAAACAACCAAGAAATGAATATAAATAAAATCAAATGATAAAATGGCATTATGTCTTACTAACCTCTTCCCATATATGGCCCTCTAAGTCTTAGCTATACTGTAAGGAAGCAAACCTTATGTTTGTCGTATCACAGCTACGAACCCAAACCACACCAAACCTGTTGCCACTGAGTTGATTCTGACTCATAGCAACCCTGTTGGACGAGTAGAACTGCCACATAGGGTTTCCAAGGCTGTAATCATTATGGCAGCAGACTGCTACATCTTCCAGCTAGTGGCTGAGCATTTTAGCCACTGTGCCAGCTGGGCTTCACTACAGCTATTAAAAAAAAAACAAAAAACAAAAAAACTTGTTGCTATCCAGTCAATTCATAGAAACCCTATAGGACAGAATAGAACTGCCACATAGGTTTTCCAAGGAGTGGCTTGTATATTTGAACTGCCAACCTTCAAGTTAGCAGACAAACACTTAACCACTGAGCCACCAGGACTCCTGGAAGGTCACTTGAATTCAGGAGTTCAGGGCTGTAGTGCGCTATGCCAATCGACTGTCTGCACTAAGTTTGGCATCAATATGGTGAACTCTCAGAGCAGGGGACTACCAGGTTACTTAAGAAGAGGTAAACTGGCCCAGGTCAGAAATGGAGCAGATCAAAACCCTCGTGCTGCTCACTATTGTTATTTATAAATACACTTATTTCTGTGACAAATAATTAAGTTTCAAATAAGCTTTTCAAGTTAAAAAAAAAAAAAAAGACATAAATAGTATTTACTATTTAGGTACTCACATGTGACTAAAGACCAAAAGAGAATAAAAGCCATTTAACTTTAAATGATTTTGATGACAATTACTAAAAATCAAGGCAATCCCTGTCTACCAAATTGAAAAGCATGTTCAGGAAAACTTTTTCCAAATGTTTCCACCATTTCCTAAGTTTGAAGAGCATCTAACAGAAAACACTTAATTTCCCAGAATAGAAAGAAAAAAAAGAAAAGAAAAAAATCAGTTATTTGGAAGCAATTGTTGTAAAGAAATAAAAGAAATAGCCTCATAAAGAAATGAAAGAAATAGTCCCATGTCTTGATGAACAGAAGATACTGGAGGATTTATATGGCATACATTAAAAAGGATGTAAAGATAGGATATTTTAAAAGATCAGGTAAATAAACGTCATGCACATAAAGCTTTAAACAAACCATAATTTGGGTGAATAAAAATTCAGTGATATTTTTTTTTTTTCCTCCATGAAGAATAACAGTAAGTTGTTCATGTGGTCTGTACTACCTAGTTAATTATTCCAAAAACTGCTTGGGAAGAAAGGAAGAAGAAAAGAACACGTAGATACATGGAAGTGTATGAAGAAATGAGGACATGGTAAAAGAAATTCTGAAAATTAGTCTTCTAAAAGCATGTTTAAGTAGTAATTGAAACTATATGTGATATAAATATAAATATAGATCAACATATTAAATGTAAACACATAGTTTTATAATTGATTTTGCCAAATACTTATTCATTTCATTTTTTCCAATCAAAGTAATAAAAATTGAAGATAAATCACACATAAAATAAACTTTACTGATATAAGCACATATGCTTATATTTGCAATCTTTCTCACACACAATTTTGCAGTCCACAGACAAGATGATGCCCTGTGTATCTCAACATTGCACAGCATTTTAGGTCTCTTTAAAAATATTAACATTAGGGTCAAGACTTGAGGATGAGTGGAATGTGGGCTATTGACACGCATCTTAGATTTCACACAAAATCCACATCCATTTTATTTACAGAGAAAGATATGAAAAAACTTCTATGACCAAGAAAATTGTAAGAATATATTAATTCCCATCTAAAAAAAATTCAGTAAACAAAATACTCACAGTGATGTGTTAATGATATAATTTTGAGTAATTACAAAGAATACAGATGATAAATACTGAAGGTTCCTTAGAGAAACTCAAGCTAAAGTACAACATAAGATTTTCCGTTAAACCAATTCTTATAACTATTAAAGAACATCCCATATTTTAGCCTAAAATTTAAGTTAATATAAGGCACAATTTAAAATGAGATTTTATGCATGTGTGTGTGTATATATAAGTATATATATACATATAAATATATATATATACATACATATCAAATCTCATTTTAAATTGTGTCTTATGTATATGTTGTTACTGTTAGGTGCCATCGAGTCAGTTCTGACTCATAGCGATCCTGTGTACGACAGAAGGAAGCACTGCCCGGACCTGGACAATCCTCACAGTCGTTGCTATGCTTGAGCCCACTGTTGCAGCCACTGTCCCAGTCCATCTTGTTGAAGGTCTTTCTCTTTGTCTCTGATCCTCTACTTTACCAAGCATGATGTCATTCTCCAGGAACTGGTCCCTCTTTGTAATATGTCCAAAGTACTTGAGACAAAGTCTCGCCATCCTTGCTTCTAAGGAAGATTCTGGCTTTACTTCTTCCAAGACAGATTTGTTCGTTCTTCTGGCAGTCCACGGTATATTCAAAATTCTTTGCCAACACCATAATTCAAAGGCATCAATTCTTCTTTGGTCTTCCTTATTCACTGTCCAGCTTTCGAATCCATATGAGATGATTGAAAATACCATGGCTTGGGTCAGGAGCACCTTAGTCCTCAAAGTGACATCCTTGTTTTTCAACACTTTACAGAGATATTTTGTGGCAGATTTACCCAGTGCAATTTGTTGTCTAATTTCTTGATTGTTGCTTCCATGAGTGTTGAATGTGGAACCAAGCAAAATGAAATCCTTGAAAATTTCATTATTTTTTCCGTTTATCATGACGTTGCTTATTGGTCTAGCTGTGAGGATCTTTGTTTTCTTTATGCTGAGGTACAAGATATACATTTATATATGTGTGTGTGTGTGTATATATGGAAACCCTGGTGGCATAAAGGTTAAGAGCTACACCTGCTAACCAAAAGGTCAGCAGTTCAAATCCACCAGGCTCTCCTTGGAAACTCTATGGGGCATTTCTACTCTCTCTTATAGGGTAGCTATGAGTCAGAGTCCACTCAATGGCAATGGTTTGTTTTTTGTTTTTTTTTTTAATATATGTATACTTAGAAAGAGAGAGAGAGAAATAGGGAAGAAGTCTGAAGATATCTAACAGGGATTTTCTCTGAATGATGGTTATATACTTGTTGTCTTCTTCTTTTTCCATTTTTTTATAATTTTCTGTCTTTAAATAAAAAAAAATAAGAATTATAAATACTATATAAAGGCTTATCAATCTCTTTTTTTCCTTACAGAGAGTTTCAACTCTCAGTAACAATATTTACCAAATGAATACAATGCAAACACACACACACAGTGTGTACGTGTATACATGCTAACATAAAGTAATCATCATCAAATTACCTAGTTACTGAGGAAAACCACTGAAATAATAAAAAAAAAAAAACCTTCAATTCACCCTGAAACATGTTACAAAAGTTGACAATGCAAAACTAGCTCAAATACAAACGAATACATGGATTCAGAACACCTGCTTTTATAGAATTTAATTTTCAGCTCATCTATAAAGCATCTTTTTCAAATTTTTTTAACAACATTTTAGTATATCTGGAACGCCATTTTCAGTTGCCATGCTTTATTCTCATGTCTCAGTCACTTTTGCTACAGTATCAGTAATCTCTGGACCACACCATCCTGTATCTCTGAAGTTGTCCCCCTGACTCTGAAATGTCTATTTCGTATATGCCATGAAGTCAGTATTACAGATTACATCATTCTAAACGTCTTCTTTACTTTTAGCAAAAGCAGAATCAGTCATGGTGTGAGATGCAGAAATGTTAAACACACAGTAAAATGAATTTATTTATATTGGTAAAATGTTGTTAGGTGAGATTGAGTCTGTTCAGATTCACAGCTACCCTATCTACGCACAACAGAATGTAATGCTGCCCGGTCCTGAGCCATCCTCACAATTGTTGCTGTGTTTGAACCCATTGTTGCAGCCACTGTGTCAGTTCATCTCATTGAGGGACTTCTCTTTTTCACTGACCCTCTACTTTCCCAAGCATGATGTCCTTCTCCAGGGAAGGGTCCCTCTTGATAACATGTCCAAAGTACGTGAGATAAAGTCTCGCTGCCATCCTTCCTTCTAAGGAGCATTCTGACTATACGTCTTCTTTTTAAAAACATTTTACTGTGTTTTAGGTGTAAGTTTACACAGCAAATTAGTTTCCCATTAAAAAACTCATACAGAAATTGTTCTGTGACATTGGTTGCAATCCTTGCAATGTTTCTGCTGTCTCCCCTTTTCCACCCTGCCGTCACCATCTAGTTTCTCTGCCTCTTCCTGCCTTCTCCTCTTTGTTTTTGGGCAAAAGTTGCCCCTTTGGTCTCTTACAGTTATTGCTCTAAGGAGCACATTCCTCAATGGTGTTATTGTTTATTTTATAGGCCAGTCTATTATTTGGCTAAAAGGTGACTTTCAGGAGCAGCTTCAGTTCCAGATTAAAAGGGTGTCTTAGGGCCATAGTCTCAGGGGTTCCTCCAATCTCTGTAAGTCTGGAAAGTCTGGACTTTTTTATGAATTTGAGTTTTGTTCCACATTTTTATCCCATTCTAACTAGGACTTTCTATTATGTCCCTGATCAGAGTGGTTGGTAGTGGTAGCCGGGCACCATCTAGTTTTTCTGATCACTGGCTGGAGGAGGCTGTGGTTCATGTGGGCCACCAGTCCTGTGGACTAATTGTTTCCTTGAGCCTTTGATTTCCTTCACTGTCTTTTGCTCAGGACTGGAGGAGACCAATAGCTGTATCTTGATGGCTGCTGACAAGCTTTTAACATCTCAGATGCTACTCAACAAACTAAGACACAGAACATTATCTTCATGAACTGTGTTATGCCAATTGATCTAGACGTCCTCAAGACTATGGTCTTGACCCTTCAAATCCAGTTCTACTAGGGGTTTGGATGTGTATAGGAAGTTTCTATAACTGTACCCCCTAGGTGCTCTGTTATATGTATGAATATATATGCAGCACATACAAATATGTATATAAAAATACCCACTACTATATCCATATATGCACACACATATACTCCCACAAGGCTTCCCACATCTATACAGCATATGTATCTACCTATGTAGCCATTCATAAATTTTTTGTTTCTTATTAATGTTGTTGCAGAACTGTATATGTTACAACATTTTCCACAGTTGCCCTTTATCTCTTTCGTTACAATTGGATTAACAGTACATCAGCCAATTTTTATGCCTCTGGACCTGAGAGGTAAGGCTTTATTCCAGTTCTAATACATTTAGCATCAAGGTAGCTCCCTTTTGAAATGCATGAAGCTCAGCAAACCAGAGTTGGAGCCTCATTGTTGTATAAGTTGAGCATTCTGTTAAGTGATGCTTCCCAGATGTATTAGTTTTGTAAACTTCTGCCTTTTTTTTCCTTTATTTCTGTGAGATAAGGCTTGCAAGCAAAATTATGGTTTTCCTGTGAGATAGGGAACACTAATGCGTTTGTTTTGATTTTTCTGTGTGATATTTGGAAAACCAGAGGTTCCCTATGCAACCTAATGGAAAGGCACTCACAATAAATTATCTATATAGCTCTCATTGGTATATTGTCATACCACAGATTGATGGTGTCAGTGACACTCACCTCATTGGTAGCTTGTATTACCAAATCATATTTCTCAAAATTCATATCACTAACCAAAAATTTAAACACACTCAGATATTGGTAAGTATGCATTGCAATACTGAAAAACATGCCATCAGGGGGAAAAAATTAAGGAGAAAAAATGTAGTAACGAAAGGGTTACTCTTGCATACCTCCCAGTGTCTTCATTTACCTTGGTCACATTGTGCTTCCCCCATGTTGTGTATTGCCTTTCCCTTCACCAGAGTTAACATAAGTCTACTGTCTTCTATGTGATTCTCCCTCCCTCCTCCTCCATCCCTGGTAACCATTAAAGAACACTGCTTTGTGTGTGTATACCTATTCTTGACTTTCTATAAAAGTGGTATCATATAATATTTGTCCTTTTGTGATTGACTTATTTCACTCAGCATAATGTCCTCCAGGTTCATCTATGCTATGTTTCACTGACTCATCACTGGGTGGGTAGGGTCTTGGGGCTGTGATGGGCAGGGGTGTAGTGAGCTACCTGTAACATGGTTGCCCTCACTTCTGCTCAACAGGTGGGCAAGTTGGAGGGCAGGGAGTATGGTGGGTGACCTCAGGTGTGGGACACTCACTGCTACTCTCTGGGTTGGCAGGGGATGAGGTAGGCAGGGCAGGCCTGGGTCGATGAGGAGGGAGAGGTTGTACCACAGTCCCTGGGGAGGTGAGGCAGCAGGGGTGAGGGAGGTTCATACCACTAATCATCAGGAGGGCAATGGGAGGGGAGCATGCTCTTCTGGTCACTGGAATGAGTGCTGGGGCACCCGCTGTTGGCTGTAGCCTGCAATTGGGACCTGGCCCCTACCAGATGAGAGGAGGGAGTTGCTGTCCAGAGTCCACTTGGGTGGGGAACTTCCTGCTGACAATCTTTCTATCTATTACTCCATATGGACCACCCACCCTAATGTCGGGGATTGTCACTGGTGTGTAGCCCTTTCTCTGGATCCTGGCTCCCTCTCTGCTCTGTGGACTCTAGCATCACTGGAGCTCTCATTCTCCTTCCTGTACTTTCCCTCCTTAGATCCAGTTCAAGTTCTTCTCACTTTGCTTCACTCTTGGTATGTCTACACAGTTTCTCTATCTTCTTTTGGGAATTCTGTGAGGTTGTCTTCCACTGTTCCTCACCTGAGATCACTGTTGGATTTGTCTCAAGATGGCCCTGCTGTGCCGAGCTGGCTTGCAGGGGAATACTGCTCCTTATTTCACCTCATTCGCTGTTTTTATTCTGTTTCTCCTTCCAGTTGGTGTTCAGTCTAATTATTTATCCTTCTATTGATTCTCGTGGTTCCAGGATGGTCATCTGTATCTGTTCCACTTAGTCTCTAAGGTCTTTGCTGTAGGGGGATGTAATAGTGTGTCTAACTAAGCTGCGATCTTGGGCCGTCTCCCCAGACTCCACTTCTTCCAGGACAGATTTGCTCCTTCTTCTGGAAGTCAATAATTTATTTAATGTTTCTTGCCAACACCAAAATTGAAATGCATCAGTTCTTATTCAGTTTTCCTTATTCATTGTCCAGCTTTCCCATGCATAAGAGGTGATTGAAAATACCATGGCTTGGTTTAGATGCACCTTAGTCCTCAAAGTGATATCTTTGTTTTTTTTTTGTTTTTTTTTTTTGACATTATGTTTATCATGTTGTTTAACCCTCATGATTATCCATTTTCAGATTTTTCTGTCACCCTTAACAGAAGCTTAGTGTCCCCTAAGCAGTAAATCTTCCTTTTCCATTCCCTCTCGCTCGCCCCTAGTGACCACTAATTAGCTTTGATCTCTATGCACTTGGCTATTCTAGATATTATATATAATATATATCATATAATATTAGTCCTTTTCTGACTTATTTCTCTCAGAATAATGTTTTCAAGATTCATCCATGTTGTTGGCAAATATTAGTACTTAATTTCTTTTTGTGGCTGAATAATATTCCATTGTATTGAAGTATGTCATTTTGCTAATCTCTTCATCAGTTGGTGGGCATTTGGGTTTTTTCTGCATTTTGGCTATTATGAATAGTGTATGATTTTCTTTTTCTTTTCCTGATCTTAAGGCCATTTATTTATTTATTTCTAAATGTTATTTTGTTGTTGTTGTTGAGTGCTTTTTAATAGTTTAAAGAGATCTTTTGCACCAGATTTGCCCAAAGCAATACGTCATTTGATTTCTTAACTGCTGCTTCCATGCGCATTGATTGTGGATCCAAGTAAAACGAAATCCTTGACAATTTCAATATTTCCTCTCTTTATCATGATGCTGCTTATTGGTACATTTTTGAGGATTTTTGTTTTCTCTATGTTGAAATGTAATTCATACTGAAGGCTGTAGACTTTGGTCTTCATCAATAAGTGCTTCAAATCCTCTTCACTTTCAACAAGCAAAGTTGTGTCGTCTGCATAGCGCAGGTTGTTAGTTAGTCTTCCTCCAATCCTAATGCCATGTTCTTCATATCATCCAGCTTCTCGGATTATTTGATCAGCATATAGACTGAATGAGTATGGTAAATGATATAACCCTGATACACATCTTTTCTGGTGATAAACAACGCTCCATGAATTGATGAAATACAAACTGAGATATTTCAACAAACAGATGTAATGCTGGAAGTGCTCACTCATCTATGCTAAGAAATTTAGAAGACAGCTACATGACCAACCAACTGTAAGAGACCCATATACGTGCCCATTCCAAAGAAAGGTGATACAATGGAATGCAGTAATTATTGAACAATATCATCAATATCACATGCAAGTAAAATTTTGCTGAAGATAATTCAAAAACAGTTGCAATAGCACATCAACAGAAGATTTCCAGAAATTCTAGCTGGGATCAGAAGAGGATATGGAATGAGGGATATCAGTGCTGATGTCAGATGGATCCTGGCTGAAAGCAGAGAATACCAGAGAGACGTTTACCTGTGTTTTATTGACTAGTCAAAGGCATTCGTCTGTTTGGATCATAACAAATTATGAATAACACTGCAAAGAATGAGAGTTCAAGAACACTTAATTGTGCTTATGTGGAAACTATACATAGATCAAGGGGTAGTCACTCAAATTGGTAAAATAAACATTATAAATTTGTTAAGATGAGTTGTATTGCTCTGACGTAGATTTTTCAATATTTCCAGATGAAGCTTCCCTAGGTATGTCTTTCCTTTTTATCTACCTCAATCACTTGACAGTGTGATTAAAATCTGTCACAGAAGTTGCCTAATTGGCATAGAGTCAGGAAGCACTTCACTTACAGTCTGGCATATTATAAGCACTAAATCAATACTAGCTATTTGTAAAACTGTTTTACAATTGGTGTTACCGTGTTTAATTTTCATGTGTCTGAGTATTTCAAAACTTGACTTTTGTACAAGTACATAAATTCACATGGAATCATGAGAAACAGAATAAAATGGATTAAAAGAATCAATAAATGTGTGATTTGTAGAGTCTATTGAAGGGGAAGATGAGAGTCATTTTTGTCTTTCCCTGAGAACTTGGTATTTTTCTAATATAAAAAAGCAGTAGCTTGTTCTACATAAAAGTATTTCAACATCACATTATTATTTTTAAAGGTATCTAGGTAAACATACTGTGATTGTATACAGATGCCAACTAATGTTAACTTGACCTTTAAATCCTAATGAATTCAGTATAATCACCCTGTTCTCTATTTTGGTGAGAATCCCTTGAATTCCTGCAGTCTAGCTTCTTATGTTTACTTCTCCTTCTATGTTTCTGTTTTTGTTGAGTCCTTGATCTCCCTTACATTTCATTTGCTGTGGCTACTGTCTAATCCATGACTTCTGAGATATAATATACAACGTTTGTCTACCTTTGTTCTTATGTTCACTATTAGCACTAATTCATATGAATAATCACTGTTCTATAAGTGGCTTAAAAACAAGGTTTTGTCTTGTTCACTGATTTATCCCCCTGAAACAAAATTTGGGATATTGTAGAATTTCAAAGAATATTTGCTGAATGAAAGCAGAATAGGAAAGTTGTCACCATTTCTTCAGTAGTTTTACATCACACCTAATCCTTTTTTCTTCTCTTCACACTCTTCTCAACCTGCATTCTAGAAACAAGAAATTATGTATATACACACATATCTCACATAATATCATCCTTAACCATTCACCACTCTAAAACCTGAAGGAACTTAAAGATAGTTACCCATAATGTAAATATATGTGTTTGTTATTTTCTTGGTTATCTGAGTTAGTATTCTATTTAGCGTGAGAAATGGGACAGTAACTCAATTTAATTTTTTGAAATCCCTTAAAAGCAACAGATACATAAGGATATTGTACTTTTTATTATCCATAGGAAGCCATACATTCAGTAATCAAAAAGTAAGTTTGTCATTTAGATACTAATTGGGAGGAAAACTGAAGTTTTCTACTATTTGTGCCCATTCATTTTCTATGGTCTGGTTTCTGTTCAAGTAACTTATCTTTTTCCATCTGGAATGGAACACTGTTGTCATTTGTGCTAGCACCTAGATTGTTTATGTAAAGACACAGTAGGAGAGTACCCTTGCTTGATCATGGAGACTTATGCTAAAATGAAACAAACAAATGCTCACAGGTAGTTCAGCAAGGTGAAAATTAAGCTATCTTTCTAGACTACAAGATGAAGAATAAATAAAACAACCTGAAAATGAGGAAACAAAGGTGTTTGTGTATAAAGAGATAATGAGTGAATTAGGAATACTCTAAGCAAGTGTAATGAATGAATGTTTGAAAAGTTAAGATGTGTGCTTGTCTGCTTTCTTTATCATAACATCTTTACCTATCATAAAATGCTACAATAAGATTTATCAGATATTTAGAACACAATATAAGAACCACACTCTGGAATGTATAGAATTATAAATAAACCTTTATTCTAAGCTTCTTCTAAAGGTTGAGAAGTTATCTTACTTGAACTAAAATAAATTTGAAGTAAAATAAAAACTGTAACTATTCTTAACCCTTCCCCCATGATCAATTTATCAATCATCCAGAGTAGAAACTTTTCCTTATAACAAATCTGCATTACTTATTCATTTACGTGATTTAAGAAACAAAAATTATGTGTCAAATTAGATTAACTCCATATAAGAGAATGCACACAATATTTATGGCTTAAAAACATGAAACTTTATTTCTTACATAAAAGAATTCTCAAGTTAAGCAGTCTAGGATGGCTCGTCAAAATTACCAGGGACATTGTTTCTGTCCATCTTTCTGCTCTGACCACCTCAGAAAATGGCTATTAGTCTCAATATCTTTCTATAACCCTAGATAATTGCTAGAATTAATAATTACATCTGTGTTTGAGGAATCAGAGAAGAGGGAAGGTGAGAAGGGAAAGTAAAGGGAGGGTCTGTCTGCTTGAAGACTATAAATTCCACCGAACAAGGTTTGTTTTTCTCTCATTCTTCAGAATCAGTCATAGGGTCACATCTAGCAACAAGGAAGACTGAGAAGTATAGACTATTAGCTGGAAACATTAAAGGGTTATTACTATTTAAAAAGGGGTGAATGAAAGGATATTTCTTTAGGCAAATAAAGGTCTCTGCTAGTATCTTTAGTAAAGAGACATTATATTGTCTAATTACATTTCCAATTACCATTATTTGTGATTTTTTTTTATTCTCAGTTAGTGTGGTACCATAAGATTATTCCTCAGAATCACTAGGTCTTACCTCTCAATAGATCATTGAATTAAGGAATAAATCATCATGGTTTAATCTCTACTCTGTCATAAGGCATTTCCGTAACCTTGGGAAGTGATTTAATGGAAATGGACTTTAACAATTCCATTTGCCTGAAATCTTAATGGTTTCTAAATTCAGTGTAACTATAACATAATTCTTACTGCCTCTTGTATATTTCAAAATATACCACAATTTTAATTTTAGGTATTATATTATCAATGTAAAATTAAACAACACATTTTTAGATACTGTATTCAACTGTAATTCATTCTAAACAAAGTTTCGCTGTTTTCCTTAAATTTTCATGCCCTTATTCTGAAATCCAAAGTGAATTTCATTTATTCTCTTCATAAATGATAAGTAAATTTATTAAATCATTCATTTTACAAATAATTACTTAGCATCTGCTCTGGGACTGCTAATGTTTTAACTGCTTAGAATATATGGTAAAAAAAAAAAAAAAGAAAAGAAAGAAGATACATCCATGCCCTTTAATTGATTATAATCTGGTAGGTACAAATAAAATAAAATAAAAATACATGGTTCTAGGGTCAAAGGTGTGGGTAAACATATGATTAAAGGACTCGATCATGTTCAGTGGACTCCAGGGGACTTTTTTGAACTCATTTGAGGTGCCTATTAGCTACGCACATAAAGATGTTGGAAAGGCCATATGAATCTGGAATTCAAGGGAGAGAGGTAGTTTGGAGATAGAACCTTACAAGTCACCTGCATATTGATATTAAAAGCCGTGAAACTGAATACAATCACCTATAAATTTAATATAAATATTGAAAAAGAGAGTTCCAAACAGCGCAACATTTATAGCCATGCCATAAGGAAAATCCAGCCAAGAACACTAAAAATAAGTGGCCAGAGAGATAGGAGGAAAACAAAGTAACTGTCCTGGAAGCCAATGGAGAAGATGTTTCAAGTAGAGTAATATGGTCATCTCTTTCAAATCCACTGCTGGAGAGTAAGATGAACCCTGGGAAACAGCCACTAGATTTAGCAACATGGAGGGCCACAGGGATCTTGATAGGTGCAGTGGAGGGGAAAATCCTAAGTGAAGTCCATTCAGCAGAGAATGGGAGGAAAGAAATTGAGCCTTCACATAGAGACAACTCTATCAAGGAGTTTTACTGTGAACAGATTGATGCAATAAGCAGTACCTGGAATGGGACTGGGAAATTACATCCATGTTTGTTTGATTATTTGTTTTAAAACAGAAAATAGAATAGTATGTTATCCTGATGATAATGGTACAGAAGAGAGAAAAAATACTGATACAGGCAAGAAAAGGGACAAATAATGGATCAATGGTCATGTGCAGGCTATAAGAAATGAAGTTCAGTGTGCAATTTGAAGAAATGACTCTTTACTGGAATACAGATGACTGATAATTGCTGTGTTTTGACATAGATACTGGGATTAAAGAGAGAGAGGTATCAAGAATGGCACATTGCTAGCATATATAACAGGATAAAGCTGGTGTCCTTTACCGAGACATGAAACACTAATGAGGTCCAGTTTTATTTTGAAAGTATTGAGTTTGAGCTGTCTTTGAAACGTCCAAGTAGAGATACCTTGTATTTAGATATGTAAGAATAGGTCTCTAAAGTAAATATAATCTAGAGATAGAGATGTGTTAGTTGTCTGTAAAATGATCATTAAAGATAGGACATCAATTGGCTACTCTTAGAAATCAATATGAAGTAAATGATAAGAAGGCTTAAGTAGCAGCCTTACTGGATTCATACAGTATACATATCTCTTTTGGAATTTTTTCTCTAGTAATGTCAAAAAAACAAATTGTATTATTTCCTTTTAACAACTAAATTTTATATTTATATTTTATTTTATGTTTACTATAATTGTATTCACTTGTTTGATTAATTTCATTAATTTCTCTATGCTGTATTTGAAGTTTTCTAAGAAAAATATATTCTCAAACTTTTAGTAAATGTCTCTATATTTCTATGTTATCTTTACCGTGTCTGAAATGGACTGTTTTAAAAAAATCTATTGAAATAATAAGATATTGTCAATATATATCAAATTCTTAATTCACTCTGCAGATTTTTCTGCTGTCCTTATTTATTAAGAATAATCTCCTTATTTTTTTGCAAAAATTATTTGCTATAAAAAATGCCTTTCAGTTGCCCTCACTGAATACAATATTTTAATTTTAGCCACTTTTCTGTCTTCAACTGTCGTCTCACTGGTAACTATATTAAATCTCTCCAGTTGTGTGACCGAAAAAAAATTAACCTTTTTTTGTTAGTTTGAGAAGGCAGAAATTTTCAATACACAGGGGAATACTATCCAAATCCAGTGAAGCCAATCATTATCTAAAAATAATAGAGAGAAACTTCTCTAAATAACATTTCCATTTAATATTTTCCCATGTGGAATTTCTTCCAAATTCCACTATCTGTGAAAACTTATAAAGAAATTTTTACTGAATAAAATAAAGCATGCAGGAATTTCTAAAAGATTTGTCCTTTGGCTGTAATATATAGTAATGCATTAGACCTTAGCTATAAGCCTTTTAGGAACATATTAGTTTGAAATTCTATTCCCTGTTTGAGAAATGCAAGATATTAAAAAGGTATTCTTAGATTGTTCTTTGATACAGGCCTTATATACAAAGGAAACAATACTTCAGGAAAATTTCTACCCTACGCTGATATATATATTAAATAAAAGCATATTTGAAAAATGTTACAAAGTAAAAAGAGAAAGCTCCACATACACTGTTAACCAAGAGTAGGTCTGATCAGTGATTCACACTGGTCCAAGTGGACTGATGGTATATACTTGGTTCTGAATATAATATGCATAAGTTAAGGCAACTTAACTTTTTTCAGAAAGACCAAAAATATACTCTGTTTATATATATTTGTATATAAAATATACACATATTTTATATATGTGACAAATTAATTTCATTAGACATTCCTTTGAATAACTATAATTCCTTTGAATAACTGTAATATTTAACAAAATTGCAGTGTAAACTATTATTATTAACTATCTATGTTGTTGTTGTTGTTAGGTGCCGTCGAGTTGGTTTTGACTCATAGCGACCCTATGTACAACAGAATGAAACACTGCTTGGTCCTGCACCATCCTCACAATCTTTGTTATGCTTCAGCCATCCATTTTGTTGAGGATCTTCCTCGTTTTCACTGGTCCTCTACTTTACCAAGCGTATGTGCTTCTCCAGGGACTGATCCCTCCTGATAACATGCCCAAAGTATGTGAGACATAGCCTCGCCATCCTTGCTTCTAAGGAACATTCTGTTTGTACTTCTTCCAAGACAGATTTGTTCCTTCTTTAGGCAGTCCATGGTATATTCAATATTCTTCACCAACATCATAATTCAAATGTGGCAATTCTTCTTCGGTCTTCCTTATTCATTGTCCAGCTTTCACATGCGTATGAGGTGATTCAAAACACCCTGGCTTGGGTCAGGTGCACTTTAGTCTTCACCCTGCTGGTATTTGAATACCGGTGGCAAAGCTTCCAGCATGACAACATGCAAGCCCCCACAATACTACAAACTGACAGACTTGTGGTGTATCTATAGTCTACCTACAATGTATCTATCTATCTATCTATCTATCTAATCTATCTCTGTCTCTTTATCTACTTATCTATCTGAAGAGAATAGTTAGAACTTAGTCTCAAAGAGTGAGTAAAAATGCTAGCACTGTAATATCTCAATAATCATAAGAATATTTAAGATACAGGCTGATTATGGAAACTAGAATCACCACTATCAGAGATCAAATTAACAGAGGCCCTTTCACTAAGAGTCACAATAATATATGCCAAAATTTTAATTCAGATTGGATAAATACTTGTGGAGCAATATTAACTTCAAAGCTATTTTTAAAAGAGGGAAAGGATTGACTGTGTAAATTTGGTTACTTAAATAATGTTGATATTGCCTCTATAAGACTGACAGGCTTTGGACCACACCCCTGTGAGGGAAAAACATGTTATAATACTAAAATATGTTATGTGAGACCAAAGGAGCTCTGCAATGCTGACTACAGACATAGTCAAAGTCTATAGCAATAATTTTTAGCTGCTCCTTCCCTTGGAAGCAGACAAAAAAAGTAGCTACTGTGCATTGACTATTGTGCCTATCTCTTTTCTTCCTCCCGGCACCTAATGACAACAATAACAACCATTGTACATGGGATCACCATAAGTCAATGGCTACCTAGACAAAAGCGAACAACAGTAATAATATAACTAGACACCTGTGACTTTCTCCATGTGACTTTGCAGTGCTTCCTGCTAGAAAAAATTTGGGCTTGGCCATGTGATGGTTTAACTAATGGAATATAGCTGCACAGTTCTAGCAGAGATTTAAAATATATGGCAAATTTTTGACAGCTCTGTTGAGCTGTCTATGAGAATAACATGTTTCATTAAGCCACTGCTCCTTTAGTCCAGGATCCAGAATGAAGATGGTGGAGCTAAACTAGATGCAACTAGTGAGGAGTCCAATCTAGTTCAGCTGAACCTTGCAAAGATCAGCCAAACTAAGACTGAATAGGTCTTAACTCATGAGTATAAACTAAAGATATTTTTAAGTGCTGAGATTTTGAGAGTGTTTATTAAGCATCCCCATTAAGAAAAAAAAGTATATAAATA
>NW_004444304.1:5398-25311 GCF_000243295.1 Trichechus manatus latirostris | reverse complement strand
ATATATATATATAAAATAACCAAAACCAAACCAAATCTGGTGCTGTTGAGTCAATTCCGACTCATAGTGACCCTATAGGACAGAGTAGAACTGCCCCATAAAGTTTCCAAGGAGTGTCTGGTGGATTTGAACTGCCAACCTTTTGGTTAGCAGTCGTAGCTCACCGTAGCTCTTAACTAGTGCACCACCAGGGCTCCCAATATATAATACATACATACATGTATGTCTATATACGTATGTATACATATACATATTTTGTTGTTGTTGCTGCTGTTGAGTCAAGTCTGTCTCATGGCAACCTTATGTACAATAGAACAAAATGTTACCTGATCCTGTGTCATCTTCACAAATGCCAGCATGTTGGAGTTCATTGTTGTGGCTATTGTGCTAATCCATCTCACTGATGGTCTCCCACCCCCTCAATGGCCCTGTACTTCAAACATGATATTCTCCTCTAGCGATTGATCCCTCCCGATGGCAAGTCCAGTCAAGAGAGTTGGAAAATATTCTGTGGATATCCATAAAGTTTTCATTTACTAATATTTGGAAGTAGATCCCCAGGCATTTCTTCCTAGTTTATCTTTGTCTGGAAGCTCCTGCATGGGTAACTCTGCTGGTATTTGAAATACCAGTGGCATACCTTCAAACATTATAGCAACACAAAAAGCCACCACAGTATGACAAACTGACAAACAGGTGGTAGATATAAAAAGACACACATACATAACTAACTTTGAGACTTTTCTCCAAGTGTTCAATTTCAATCAGTTTCTTAATTGTCTGGGGACAGGGTGGGAAAAGAAGCAACTTCATGTACTACAAAAAGCAACTGATTGTAGCAAGTTGTTGATGGGCAATCATACATATGACCATCAGAATAAACTTTGAATATAAACCACCCTCTCTGAAATGTAATCATTAAAAATAGTAATTATTAAAACTTAATGAAAAACAGCAATCATCATTTAAATAAATGAAGTTTATTCTGTAACTTCACTGCTTCAGAATTATATAGCAGTGATTTATTTACTATTTCTACAAAAGAAATGATAGCAATTAACTTGCAGGGGCCTTTTTTTTTCCTTCTTCTTCTCACTTTCTGGCTTGGGGTTAGGATTTGAGTATGAGTATGGATCCCATAAATACCTAATCATTGATGTGCATTTAAAGAAAATGGATCTTAAACTACCTTGAAAATCAGTACTTTGAAGAAACTTTTCTTAATGATTCCATTCCTTCTTGTGGAATCAAAATGTGTTAGTGCTGAACTTTTAAAAATGTACCTTAATACTTGATACCACTTTTAGATGAATTAACTGCTTGTTGTCAGTACTACTTGGTACATGTTACTAATATCAGCAAGATAGCAATTTTCTATATGCAGAAGGCACCATTTTATTTTCATACATAAGAAATATCATCAATGAACTGCTGACTCAGCTATATTTTTTGGTTTTTTGCTTATTGATAGCAGAAGATACATTATGGATTAAAAATATAATTGTTTTGGGTAGGTGAATTTTATTATTTATTTAGAATATAGTACAAAACACCATAAAGTCAGTTCAGGATTCACATAATATAATTAGTTTATCCAGATGTGTTTACTAAAAAGATAATGAATACATTAGGTAATCACTTTCTTTAAAAACTAAAATCCTAGTACCATTGCAAGTGTCTTTTTTGACATAAATGTTTGTGGCCTCAGCTGATAGTATCTTGGAGATGACTCACAGTTGTTTACTAAGAAGCATCATTGCTCTACTCTTGAGCATTTCCTTGGCCTAGGTTTCACAACCATCATAAGTGGTATGAATTTTAAGTATGTTCCTAGAAGTCATTATCGATTTTCTGATATGCAGTATCTCTTTTCTCCACATTCTTTCACACCTTTATTCAAACTTTTTAATGAGAAAGTTGGAAAACTGTTAAATATATGTATATTTTTAAATATAAACCATGTTGAATTTGTTTTTCAGAGATGAACACCAAAACCAGTTGTCCTATTTCCATACATTCTGCCCACCTCCCCATAAGTACAAGAAAACAAAACAGTTTTTAGTTTAGATTGACAATATTTGTGAATATTCATAGAGAACATTATTTTTTCTTATGTTGCTATTGCTGTTAGGTGCTGAGGAGAGAGTAGATGCCATGGAGTTGATTTCAACTTATAGCTATTCCATGTGACATAGTAGAACTGCCCCATAGGGGCAGAGGATTCTATGTGTATTCAGACACTTCAGGAGGTAGCATACAAACAGGAATCGATGGTACTGAAGGAAGAAGTCCAAGCTTCACTGAAGGCATTGGTAAAAAACAAGGCTCCAGGAATTGAGGGAATATCAACTGAGATGTTTCAACAAAGGGCTGAAGAACTGGAAGTGCTCACTCTATACCAAGAAATTTGGAAGACAGCTACCTGGCCAACCCACTGGAAGAGATCCGTATTTACGCCTTTCACAAGAAAGGTGATCCAACTGAATGGAGAAATTATCGAACAATATCAGTACTATCACATGTAAGTAAAAGTTTGCTGAAGATCACTCAAACGCAGCTGTAACAGTATATTGACAAGGAACTGCCAGAAATCCAAGCTGAGGGATATCATTGCTGATGTCACACGGATCCTGGGTGAAAGCAGAGAATACCAGAAAGATGTACATGTGTTTTTTGACTATCCATAACAAATTATAGATAACATTGTGAAAAATGGGAATTCCAGAACACTTAATTGTGCTCATGAGAAACCTGGGCATAGCTCAAGAGGCAGTCATTTGAAGAAAACAAGGGGATACTGCGTGGTTTAAAGTCAGGAAAGGTGTGTGTCAGGGTTGTATTCTTTCACCATACCTATTCAACCTACCTGCTGAGCAAATAATCTGAGAACCAGACTATATGAAGAAAAACGAGGCATCAAGATTGGAGGAAGACATTAACAACCTGTGTTCTGTTGATGACACAAACTTGCTCGGTGAAAGTGAAGAGGATTTGCAGCACTTACTGATGAAAATGAAAGATCAGAGCCTTCAGTATGGGTTACATCTCAACATAAAGAAAACAAAAATCCTCACAACTGGACCAATAAGCAACATTATGATAAATGGAGAATACATTGAAGTTGTCAAGGATTTCATTTTACTTGGATCCATAATAAACACCCATGGAAGAAGCAGTCAAGAAATCAAAAGACACATTGCATTGGGCAAAGCTGCTGCAAAAGACCTCTTTAAAGTGTTGAAAAGCAAAGATGTCACTTTGAAGACTAAGGTGCACCTGACCCAATCCTTGGTGTTTTCAATCACCTCATATGCATATGAAGGCTGGACAATGAATAAGGAAGACTAAAGAAGAATTGACACCTTTAAACTGTGATGTTGGCAGAGAATATTGAACATACCATGGACTGCTAAAAGAATGAAAAAATCTGTCTTGGAAGAAGTGCAACCAGAATGCTCCTTAGAAGCAAGGATGGCAAGACTATGTCTCACATACTTTGGATATTTTCACATACTTTGGATATTTTATCAGGAGGAATCAGTCCCTGGAGAAGGACATCATGCTTGGTAAAGTAAAGGGTCAGAAAAAAAGAGTAAGACCCTCAACGAGATGGATTGACACAGTGGTTGCAACAATGAGCTCAAGCATAACAAAGACTGTGAGGCTGGCGCAGGACCAGGCAGTGGGTTGTTCTGTTGTACATCGGGTCATTATGAGTCGGAACTGACTTGACGGCACCTAACAACAACAACATATAGTATAACTTGAAAGAAGGATAGTCAAAATGCTCCTTAGAAGCAAGGATGGTGAGACTTTGTCTCATGCACTTTTGACATGTTATCAGGAGGGACCAGTCCCTGCAGAAGGACATCATGCTCTGTAAAGTAGAGGGTCAGAGAAAAAGAGGAAGACCCTTCATGAGATAAATTGACACAGTGGCTGCAACAAAAGGCTCAAGCATAACAGTGATTCTGAGGATGGTGCAGATATGGACAGTGTTCCATTCTGTTATATGTATAGGGTTGCTATATGTCAGAACCGACGCAACAGCACCTAACAACAACTTATCCACCATTTTCATTTTTGAAACATCAAGCATACAAAATAGAATTTAAAATGTATTAAGCTATATATTGGTGTTCTCATCTTTCTTGGCAACCTAAATATTCCATAATGTTATGTAATGAAATATATGTTATTGAAACGTACATGAGATTTTATTTGCATTGACTCAAAATGCCTCACTATCTACAGCCAAAATTCAATTTAGTGTTACACAACAGACAGTTTTAATTAGTTGAATTTTGTTGTTGTTTGGTGCTGTCAGGTTGGTTCCATCTCATAGCTACCCTATGTACAACAGAATGAAACACTGTCTGGTCATGTGTCATTCTCACAATTGTTGTTATGCTTGAGCCCATTGTTGCAGCCACTGTGTCAATCCAACTCATTGAGGGTCTTCTTCTTTTTTGCTGACCCTCTACTTTACCAAGCATTATGTCCTTCTCCAGGGACTGGTCTCTCCTGATAACATGTCCAAAATATGGGAGATGAAGTCTCTCTATCCTTGCTTCTAATGAGCATTCTGGCTATACTTGTTCCAAAAGATATTTGTTTGTTCTTCTGGCAGTCCACGGTATATTCGATATTTTTCTCCAACAACATAATTCAAAGACAGCAATTCTTCTTCAGTCTTTCTTATTCTTTGTCAAGTTTGCACATGAATATTTGGCATAAATAAAAACACCATGGCTTTGGTCAGGTGTACCTTAGTCCTTAAGGTGATATCTTTGCTTTTTAACACTTTTAAGGAATCCTTTGCAGCAGATTTGCCCAATGCAATGCGTCTTTTGATTTCTTGACTGCTGCTTCTATGGGTGTTGATTGTGGATCCAAGTAAAATGAAATCCTTGACAATTTCAATATTTTATACCTTTAATATTTTCTGTTTTTCATGATGCTGCTTATTGATTCAGGAGAATATTATAAAGGTTCATCTTTAACCTGTAAAGCTAGTATTTAAAATTTAAATAAGCATATGCCACTTAGAAAATTTCTGTGCATAGAAATTACATAGTCATGTGGATAATTAAAGAATATTATTTGTAATTGATACATAGACTTCTGGCCTCCTAGAGTATGAAAGAATAAATTTCCCTTTGTTAAAGTTATCCACGTGTGGTATTTCTATTATAGCAGCACTAGACAACTAAGATAGGATGAGGTACCAGGAGATAGGAGTGCTGCTCTAACAGATACTTAAAGCGTGAAAGCAGTTTTGAAACTTTGAATGACTAGACACTGGAAGAGTTTTAAAGTGCCTAATAGTAAAAGCCTACCTAGATTGCCTGGAAAAGACTGTTGGTGGAATTATGGACATCAAAGACAATTTTGTTGAGGACTCAGAAGGAAGTGAGGACAGCTGTAATATCAGAGATGACACAGATGGTGAGAAAGAGCAGCAGGGAAAAGCAGCAGCAGAAAAATGGCAGTAGTGGAGAAACGACAGCAGCAGCAGCAGCACCAGGAGGCCAGTTCGCGACAGCACTAGAGCCAACCCAAGGAGCTAGAGAGCTGAAAGCCTTTGTGCAAGGGGCTTCCTGGAGGAGTAAGGTGCCTCCAGGCACTTATCAGTGGAACTAGGCTTGCTGACCCATGGAGCAAGAGAGCTGAATGCCTTCCAGCTGAGGTTTACTGGTGGAGTGGGGTACCTCCAGGCACTTATCAGTAGAACTAAAGAGTTTTGGAACACTTGCCTGAGAAGGGCAGACTCCAGGCTGGCCTGATGGGCCAAGAGGCTAAGGAACTGAGGAACAGAAGCTGAAGAGACAAGGAACACAGGAAGCAGAGCTGCCTTAGCCTCAAATTGTAGGGCCATGACCTCTGGGGACCCAAAGGGTGGAGTTATGGCATCTGGGGTTTCAAAGGTTGGGGCCATAGCCGCCTAGGTTTTAAAGAGTCAGACCTTCACCAGCTTGGTTCCAGAGTATGGGGCTGCCACTCATAATGCAAATAGGATGGGGCCAGATCCTTTGCTCAAAGCTGAGGGAGCAGGGCTGCTATTCCCAAACGGCAGAAGAATGGGGCCTGCCGAGGCTGAAGGGTTTGTGTCGCCACTCAGATGGACTAGGAGAATGGGGCTGCCCAAATGCGAGGGAGAAGAGTTGTCATTCCAGTGGGACTAGAAGGCAGATCTGAAGCCCAGGGCTAAGGAACCTCCACCCAGAATCCGCAGTCTTCAGGGCAGGGTCACTGCCTAAATGTTCTCAGAGAAGAGAGGATTATTTTCAAACCTTGAAAGCTAATGTAATGGGTTCTGCTGACTTGCATGATGTCTGTTATTCCTTCTTTCTCTCCAATTTCTTCCATTTGTAATGGAAATGTCTACTTTGTGACTATTCCATCATTGTAATTTAGAAGCAGATAACTTATATTCTAGATTTCACAGATGAAGAGGAATTTTTTATTTTGGACTTGGAGTTGAAGTAAGACTTTTGCTATGATATGATGGGGTGAATGTGTTTTACTTGTGACAAGGACATGAACTTTTGGGAGCTAAAGGATGGAATGTTATGGATTCAACTGTGTCCTCCAAAATGTGTGTGAACTTGGCTAGGATATGATGCCCAGTATTGTGTGGTTGTCCACTATTTTGTCAGCTGATGTGATTTTCTTGTGTGTTGTAAATCTTATCTCTATGATGTTAATGAGGCAGGATTAGAGGCAACTATGTTAATGAGGCAGGACTCAATCAACAAGATTAGGTTGTATCTTGAGTCAATCTCTTTTGAGATATAAACAAGAGAAGCGAGCAAAGAGACAAGCAGACCTCATACCACCAAGAATGAAGGACCAGAAGGGGAGCACGTTCTTTGAAACCTCTGAGAAGCTCCTAGACCAGGGGAATATTGATGACAAGGAGCTTCCCCCAGAGCCAACAGAGAGAGAAAGCCTTTCCCTGGAGCTGACAGCCTGAATTTGGACTTTTAGCTTACTTTACTGTAAGGAAATAAACTTCTCTTTGTTAAAACCATCCACCTGTGGTATTTCTGTTATAGCAGCACTAAATAACTAAGACATCTACTATCTATTTAGCATTTCCATCCCCCACCCCTCCCATCCCTCATAACCAACAAAGACTGTTTCTTTTTGTGTGTAAACGTTTTCATGAGTTTTTCACTGGTGGTCTCATACAGTATTTGTCCTTTTGTGATTGACTTATTTCACTCAATATAATGTCCTCCAGTTCATGTTATGAGATGCTTCACAGATTCATCATTGTTCTTTATCATTGCATAATATTCCACTGTGTGTATGTACCATAGTTTGTTTATCCATTCTTCTGTTGATGGGCACCTAGGTTGTTTCCATATTTTTGCTATTGTGAACAATGCTGCAATGAACATGGGTGTGCATATGTCTATTTGTGTGACGGCTCTTATTTCTCTAGGATATATTCCTAGGAGTGGGATTGCAGGATTGTATACAATTTCTATTTCTAGTTTACTAAGGAAGTGCCATATCATTTTCCAAAATGGTTGTATCATTTTGCATTCCCACCAGCACTGCATAAGTGTTCCAAACTCCTCACAGCCTCTCCAACATTTGTTATTTTCACTTTTCTTGATTCGTGCCAGTAATGCCGGGGTGAGATGGTATCTCATTGTAGTTTTAATTTGCATTTCTCTAATGGCTAGTGAAGTGAGCATTTCTTCATATGTCTGTTGGCTGCTTGAATGTTTCCTTTGGTGAAGTGTCTGTTCATTTCCTTTTCCCATTTTCTGATTGGATTATTTGTCTTTCTGTTGTAGAGGTGTTGGATTTTCTTATAGATTTTAGAAATTAGACCTTTGTCTGACTCGTAATGTCTGAAAATTTTTTTCCCAGTCTGTGGGTTATCTTTTTACTCTTTTGCTGAAGTCTTTTGATATGCATAAGTGTTAAATTTTTAGAAGATCCCAGTTATATAGCTTATCTTCTGGAGTTTGTGTGCTTTTGCTTTTGGTTATGGTTTGTATCCTGTTAATGCCATGCATTAGGGCCTCTAGCATTGATCCTATTTTTTTTATGAGCTTTATTGTTTTTGGCTTTATATTTAGATGTTTGATCAATTTTGAATTAGTTTTTGTATATGGTGTGAGGTATGGGTCCTGTTTCATTTTTTTTGCAGATGGACATCCAGTTTTGCTGACACCATTTGATAAAAAGACAGTCTGTTCCCCATTTGATAGATTTTGGGCCCATTTTGAAAATCAGGTGACCGTAGGTGGATGGATTTACTTCTAGGTTCTCAATTCTGTTCCATTGGTCAATGTATCTGTCACTGTACCAGTACCAGGCTGTTTTGACTACCGTAGCTGTATAGTAGGTTCTGAGGTCAGGTAGTGTGAGTCCTCCAACTTTCTTCTTCTTCTTCAATAGCGCTTTACTGATCTGGGGTTTCTTCCCTTCCCATATAAAGTTAATGATTAGTTTTTCCATCTCTTTGAAGAATGTTGTTGGTATTTGGATCGGGATTGTATTGTATTTGTAAATTGCTTTGGGTAGAATTGTCATTTTCATAATGTTGAATCTACCTATCCATGAGCATGGTATGTTTTTCCATTTATGTAGATCCATTTGGGTTTCTTGCAGTAGTGTTTTGTAGTTTTCTTTGTATAGATCTTTTACATCCCTGGTTAGATTTATTCCTAAGTATTTAATCTTTTTAGGGGCTATTATAAATGGTATTGTTTTCCTGATTTCCTTTTCATCGTTCTCTTTACTGGTGTCTAGGAATCCAACTGATTTTTGTATGTTTATCTTTCATCCTGCTACTCTGCTGAATCTTTCTATTAGTTCCAGTAGTTTACTTGTCAAGTCTTTAGAGTTTTCTGTGTATAGTATCATATCATCTGCAAACAGGAACAGTTTAACTTCTTCATTGCTAATTTGGATACCCTTTATTTCTTTTTCTTGCCTTATTGCTCTAGCTAGGACTTCCAGCACAATGTTAAATAAGAGTGGTGCTAAATGGAATCTTGTCTTGTTCCTGTTCTCAAGGGAAATGTTTTCAGCCTCTCTCCATTGGTTTTGTATCTATGCCCTTTATTATGTTGAGAAATTTCCCTTCTATACCTATTTCATTGAGAGTTTTTATCAGGAATGGGTGTTGGACTTTGTCAAATGCCTTTTCTATATCAATTGAGATGATCATGTGATTCTTTTCTTTTGTTTTATTTATGTGGTGGATTGCATTGATTGATTTTCTAATGTTGAACCATCCTTGCATACCTGGTATGAATCCTACTTGGTCGTGGTGTATTATTTTTTTGATATGATGCTGAATTCTATTGGCTAGAATTTTGTTGAGAATTTTTGCATCTATATTCATGAGAGATATTGGTTTGTAATTTTCATTTTTTGTGGTGTCTTTGCCTGGTTTTGGTATCAGGGTTATGCTGGCTTCATAGAATGAATTCAGAAGTGTCGCTTCCTTTTCTATGTCCTGAAGTAGTTTGAGTAGTACTGGTACAAGCTCTTCTGTGAATGTTTGGTAGAATTCTCCAGGAAGATATCTGGGCCGGGGCTTTTTTGTTGTTGTTGTTGAGAGTTTTTTTTATTACCTTTTCAATCTGCTCTTTTGTTATGGGTCTGTTCAGATTTTCAACATCACTTTGTGGTAGTTTAGGTAGGTAGTGTTTTTCTAGAAATTTATCCATTTCCTCTAGTTTTACAAATTTGTTGGATTATGGTTTTTCATAATACTCTGTTATGATCCTTTTTATTTCAGTTAAATCTGTTGTTATGTCCCCCATTTCATTTCTTATTTGGGTTATTTACATCCTCTCCTGTTTTTTCTTTTGTCAGTCTGGCCAGTGGTTAGTCGATTTTGTTGATCCTTTCAAAGAACCAACTTTTGGTTTTGTTGATTCTTTCTATTGTTTTTCTATTCTCTATTTCATGTATTTCTGCTCCTATCTTTATTATTTCATTTCTTCTTGTGGCTGTGTGCTTTTTTTTCTGTTCTCTTTCTATTTGTTTGAGTTGTGTAGTTAATGTTTTGAGTTTGTCCTTTTCTTCTTTTTTCATGTGTGCATCTATTGCTATAAATTGTTCTCTGAGGACTGCCTTTGCTGTGTCTCAAAAGTTTTGGTATGCTGTGTTTTCATTCTCATTTGATCCCAGGAATTTTTTGCTTCCATCTCTGATTTCTTCTATTACCCAGTGGTTGGTAAGCAAGGTGTTATTCAGTTTCCATGTAATTGATTTTTTTCATTGTCTTCCTGTTGTTAATTTCTACCTTGATGATGTTGTGGTCAGAGAAGACACTTTGTATTGTCTCATCGTTTTGGAGTTTGTTGAGCTTTGCTCTGTGGCCTAAGATGTGGTCAATTCTGGAGAACGTTCCCTGTGCATTGGAAAAGAATGTTTACTTTGCAGCTGTTGGATGGAGTGTAGTATATATGTCTAATAGGTTAAGTTGGCAGATTTTACCCTTTAAGTATTCTGTATTTTTGTTGAGTTTCTTTCTAGATGTTCTGTCTTTCACAGAGAATAGTGTGTTGAAGTCTCCTACTATTATTGTGCAACTATCAATTTGTCTTTTTAGAGCTGTTTGAATTCGTTTTATGTATTTTGGAGTGCTGTCATTGGGTGCGTAGATGTTTATTATGTTTATGTCTTCATGTTGGATCATCCCCTTAATCATTATATAGTGTCTTTCTTTGTCTTTTAAGGTAGATTTTGTTTTAAAGTCTATTTTATCTGAGATTAGAATTGCCACTCCTGCTCTTTTTTGGTAGTTGTTAGCTTTATATATATTTTTCCAACCTATGACTTTTAATAAATTCACGTCTTTGTTTCTAAGGTGTGTATCTTGTAGACAGCATATTGATGGATCCTGTTTTTTATCCATTCTGTCATTCTCCATCTCTTTACACGTGCATTAAGACATTTACGTTCAGTGTAATTATTGATATGTGTGAGTTTAATGCTGTCATTTTGCAGCTTTTTTTTTTTTTGTGGTGCTGACTTCCTTTTGTTTGTGGATTTTTTTCATTTCTTTTGTTTTTGTAGGTTTTGTTTTTACTGAGACTTTATGTTTTTATTCTTTATTTTGATAAGTAGGTTTGTTAACTTTCTTTGTTGTTACCTTGAAATTTACCCTCATCTTCCTAGGTTTGAACCAGTCTATTACTACTTGGTATCACCTTGCCTTCCTCTCTTTTAGAAGGTTCTATACCTACACCATTTATTCCCTCTTTTATTGTCCTGATGTTGTTGTCATTTACAGATTAACCTCTCTGGTTCCCTGTTGTATTTCTTTTGGTTTGGATAATCCTTGAGAGTTCATTTCATAGGTTGGTACCTGTCTGGTACGATCATGTGTCCTAGATTCAGGCCGTGGTCTGATGTTGTTTGTTCTCAGATCTAAGGACTCCCTTTAATAATTTTTGTAAGTTTGGTTTGGTTTTTACATATTCCTTTAATTTCTGTTTATCTGGAAATGTCCTAATTTCACCATCATATTTGAACGAGAGTTTTGCAGGATATATTACTGTTGGCTGGCAATTTTTTTTTCAAGGTTTTATCTGTATCTTCTCAGTGCCTTCTCACCTGCATGGTTTCTGCCAAATAATCCAAGCTTAGTTTGTTTCTCTTCTGTATGTGACTTTTTGTTTTTCTCTAACTGCTTTCAAGATTCTTTGTCTTCCGTTTTAGAGAGTGTGATTATGATATACGTTGGTGGTTTTCTTTTGAGGTCCATCCTATATGGGCTTCTCTGAGCTTCTTGGATGGTTAGCTTTTCATCTGTCATGATATTGGGGAAGTTTTCTGTCAGCAGTTCTTCAATGATCATCTCTTTGTTTTCTGTTTGTTCCCCTTGTTCTGGAATTCCGATCACTTGTAAAGCTTTGCTTTTGATTTTATTCCACATAATTCTCAGGGAGTCTTCATTTTTTTTTTTTTTTGTTCTTTTTTTCTGATTTTTCCTCAGAGTTGTATCCAAGTGTTCATCTTTAATTTCGCTGATCTTATCTTCCATCATTTTAAATCTGCTACTCAGCCCTTCTATGACATTGTCCGTTTCTGAAATCTTGTTGTTTATCTTTTGGATTTATAATAGTTGTTTTTGTGTGATTTCTAGTTGTGAATTTATTTTGGTATTTTTTTCCTGTATTATTTTCCTGAATTCTTCCATTGTTTTGTCTGTATTTTCCATGAATTTGTCTGCCTTTTCCATGAATTTGTCAATTTTTCCCCATTTTTGTCTACTTTTTGCTTCAAATCTTGGATAGCTCTGAATATTAGAGATTTGAATTCTCTATCGGGTAGTTCTAGTTCCTTTTCTTCTACTGGAAAGTTATCTGTTTTTTTATTTTGGACGCTTACTGGAACCATCCTATCCTGTTTTTGTATATGTTTTGATACTGTCTGCTGTCTTTGGGACATTCAGTAGTTTTTTCCTCATTTATTGATTGTAGATTTGTTTTCTTCGTCCTGCTTTTTTTGTTTTATTTGGTTATGTCTGACTGGGTGGGCCAGGAATCAGGGCAGGGCAGGTTCTGGTAGGACATGCCTGTACTGCTCGGGGATGTGATTTTCAGTGCATGGTGCAGGTAGGCAGGAAGGAGGGGGATATTGTGATGTGTGGAGTTAAGATGGGTATGGGAAAGAGGAGAGACAGGAGAGGGGAACAGGGGCCAAAAACATACAAACAGAGGAACAAATAAAAAGAGTGCTTAGGGAGCTTGCTGTTAGAGTGGAGAGATGAGAGACTGAGAAATGGAGAAAAACAAAAAGAAAAAAAAAGACAAAGGGTAAAATAAAAAAATAAATAACTAAAACTTAGAAAAGGAAAGCAAAGCGAAGCCCCCAGGAATCTCACTGGTGCTGCTGTGAGGACTGGGAAAGTTGCTCCAAGGCTGTGAAGTACAGCCTGGCTAGAAGGAGTAGAGGTGTCACACAGTGCCAGGTATTGAGGAGACACAAAAGACAAGGTAAGTATAGAGAGACAAGAAACTAAGAAATGAAGAAAGACAAAAAGCAAAAAAGAGATAAAAGAAAAGGAAAAAAAAAAAAAAGAAATGCCCCTAGGGATCACACTGTGCAGCTGCGCAGATGGAGGAAGTAACTTCCAATTTGCGCAGTACTGCCCAGCTAGAAGGGGCCGCCAAGCTGAGAAAAGAAAAAGAAATCAAACAAGCAGATCAAAACAGAACAAATCAAAACAAACAAACAAAAGCCTCGGGGATCCCACCAGCATTATAGCACAGGCCGGGAAGCAGTTCCACATTCAAGCAGCATTTCACAGACTCTCAGGAAGAAGCAAAGATGGCACACGGAGCCAGGTATTTGAAAGAAAGGAGGGGGAGGTGGTGACAGGTATGGAAGAAACCAAAAGAAGCAGAAAAAAGCAACACCAGCAACCAACGAACGGCACTCAGGGAGCTGGCCAGTTCTGGCGGGTGGAATCCAAGCAGCACAGGAGTGAAGCCTGTACTTTCCAGCCAAGAGACTGTAGCTGAAGGAAGCAAAGGAGATTGGGTGGAGGTGAAGAAGGGTGGAGGGTGGGAAAGTATGTATTCCTGGTTACTGGTTGTTCTGTCTCCTGCTGGGAGCTCTGTGAGGCTGCTTTCCTGTACCTCCTGTTCGTTGATTTCTGACAGAAGTCCAAGATGGCAGATCCATGCTTCATTAGCTGATAGGGGACCTCTGCATGTATCTCTCTTCTCTCTCTGTTCTCTGTCAATTTCTTATTCTATTTGGTGCTTGGCGGAGTTCTTTAGCTTTTCATTTTGATGCTCAGGGTTTCAGGACTGACGTCTGTCTTTGTTTGCCTTAGTTTTTTAGATCTCTGCTGTGGAGGGACAGCTTGGTTCTCTGTCTATAGCACCTTGTTGCCCAGAAGTCCTTGTATAGTAACTTCTGAAATTGTTGAACATAGAATAACTCTATTTAGAACAATGGCTCTCTATCTTCATTCCATCTTCTTTTGATGCTTCCTGCATTGTTCAGTTTTTGCCCTTAGAATCCTTCACTATTGCAAATTGAAATTTGAATTTTTTTCTTCATTCTTTCAGTTTGAGAAATTCTGACCATGTTCTTCCCTTTTGGTTTTCTAACTCTAGGTCTTTGCACATTTTATTATATTACTTTACTTTGTCTTCTTGAGCCACCCTTTGAAATCTGGTCAGCTTTTTCACTTTATCATTTCTTCCATTTGCTTTAGCTACTCTTCATTCAAGAGCAAGTTTCAGAGTCTCTTCTGACAACCATTTTGGTCTTTTCTTTCTTTCCTATCTTTTTAATGATGTTTTGCTTTCTCCATGTATGATGCCCTTGATGTCATCCCACAACTCTTCTTGTCAGTGGTCATTAGTGTAGAGATTACAGGCTAGGAAACCCTTTGGGGATTTCTATTCTGTCACATTGGGTTCCTATGAGTGAGAATCAACTTTATGGCACCTAACATCAATGATATACTGTATTTAACATTTTTAAATTAAAAACATTTCTAGGTCAAAATGAAAGAGATGAAAATAGAAGGTAAATTTTATTGAAAATGTAAGTATTTATATATACCTTACTTATAAAACTACCAAGATGTCTAGATTAGCGATAGATGTTGTTATACATTGAATCATGACTCCCAAATATACATGCTGAAGTCCTAATTCTGTGAATGTGATCCTTTTTGGAAATTGATTTCTCGTAACGACACTCAAAAACATCTATTTTTATGACCAATCCTAAGTGATTAACTCTAGAGATTAAATTTTGCTTCATATTTCCTTTGCCTTCTTCGTAACAATATTTGTATTATCACAAAACTAGTATAAATATTCCCTCTACTGTTTAACTTTGTATGTGATTATTTAATTATGTAGGTTCTAAAAACATCTCTTAGTTCTTAATTCAGCCTTCTTCACTAATCAAGGTGTAATTTTCAATTAAACACATCCCACATGATAGGAAAATCCTTTTTTTCTTACTTTTCTTTTGTTATGTTAATGAGACCATAGTAGGGTGTGTCCTAGTCTTAAATCCTTCTGAGTGGTGTCTTATGAAGGGGAGTAAAGACACAGACAGGCAGAAGAACACATACTTAGGGGGAGATACCATGTGATGACAGATAGATGCATACAGTGAAACCAGTGAGAGAGCTAGAACTCAACAGGACTTCCTGTTTTTCTGGGTATCACAAGTTTTCTGCCTTTGACAGTGTGCAGTTTTACCACTTTTCTACTGCTTTCTATTAGTGGAAAATATTTGCATTTTCCTTCTTGACAGGTTTTCAACTTACACAAGTTCTGGCTTTTTCAGATTTTACTGCATAAGCAACAAAGGAATACCAAAGATTGCTGACAGAAACCAGAAACTAAGAGAGAGAGACCCAGAGAAGGAATCAGTATGACCAAGAATCTGATTTGGACTTTTAGCTTCCAGAACTGTGAAGACATAAATTTCTGATCTTTAAAGCCACCCACTTTGTGGTATTTTGGTATGGCAACTATATGAAACTAAGACAGATGCTTGTACGTGTCTAAGAGAAATTCATCAAATTATAAAGTGCTTTCACAGGCATTGTGACATTAAAGAATAAAATGTGGGAATCAGCCTTCTTCAAGTATTTCTAGCTTCTTCAAATGAATCCATGACAGAAACGACTATATTGCATTGTATTGTAATTAATTTCTATAATGAAATGTATAAAAAATACAATAAATAAGATATAATGTTTCATGTATTAAAGTATTTATAGAAACAGTTTATTGTGCTTATGTTTAAGTATCTCCTATTGAAGCAGGAGTGAAATTTGCTCTTTGAATGTAATAGTACTTTTTTAAACTACCTCAACTGTTTATTGCACAAATATTATGAAAAACATAGTATTTTATTTTTAGTCCCTATAAAGGTTTTGGAAAAATTGAAGAATAAAATACAAGTAGGGCAGAAGCGATGAAATTCAGCTACCTATACCAACACAAACAGCTGGAAGTAAGGAAAGCAGTTCTGAAGACCAGGAAACAACAATGATTAATATCCTTGTTGGAAAGATGGATGAGATCAGTCAGACAGTTTCTGTCTCAAATTGAATTTCCTGCTGCTCACACTATTTAATTCATTTATATTCTTTATTTTTTCCTTAACACTAAGACTTTACAGAAAATATTTGAAAAGGTGGTTTCATCTTTGTAAGTTTGTAATTAAAATATAAATGTTCCGAGAAGATTTTTTTTTTTCCATCCTAAGTTTGTGTTGTTTTTCTTTTGCTCCCCGTCAGAAGGAGGTATGCTTTATGTTCTTAGCTTCATATCAATACGTCTAGTATACGACTTTGGTTGAAAATACAACAAACATGCATCTGTCTTTGGAGTTGTCATTTGTCTTTTCTGCCTACATTTTCAAGACAGCTATCTCTTGAGAAGACTAAGTGATGTAATCGGAGATCAGCAGGAAATCTAAGCTCCATGCCCTATGTGTTAATGCATCAAACGTGCCAACATTAAGATAAAGGATAACTTCCTGGTATAAAGATTAAAATGTGTTTTCAAAAAAGAAAGAAACCTTGTGTGAATTGCATTTCTTGCTTAGAGACCAACAGCAAAAATTAAATCGTATTTTTAATATACTTTCCACAGAGACATAAAAACCTGCTTTTTTTTTCATAGCATAATATTATAGATTGTTAATGAATTCCTCTTTGCTTGTCTTTTCCAATCCTGTGGGGTATCTTAAGTTGAAAATTACACCCTGATTAGTGAAGAAGGCTGATTTAAGAACTGAGAGATGCTTTCAGAACTTAAATATTAAATGACCACAGGCCAAGAGTTAAACACTAAAGGGTGTATTTACACTAGTTTTATGATAATACAAACATTGGTATAAAGAAGACAAAGCAAATATGAAGCAAAATTTAATCTCTAAAGTTATTCACCTATGATTGGTCATATAAGTAGATATTTTTGAGTGTCACTATGAGAAAGCAAGAGAAGCTCTGGTGACCCAGTGGTTAAAGTGCTCAGCTGCTGCCCAAAAGATCAACAGTTTGAACCCACCAGAGGTTCCATGGGAAAAAGATGTGGCAGTCTGCTTCCGTATTTATAGCCTTGGAAACCCTATGGGGCAGTTCTGCTCTGTCCTATAGGGTTGCTATGAGTCAGAATCTACTGGATGGCAATGGGTTTATGAGAAAGCAATGACATATATATATTAAATATTTAAGAGGTTCCCAAAATTGTATTTGTTAATTAAACAGTGTTTATTGAGAGTCAACTATTTTCCACTCAGATTATAGTGAAATATACAAGATAGGCCAAATTATGGCCTTTAACAACTTCAAGTACTACGCGGTTGAAGTGTTATAGCCAGTAAAAAGTTAATCAAATAGACAAAATACTTTCTGAGATTGATAAATTATATGAAACAAAAGGGGAGGGGATATGCCTATAAATGGGAAGGCTTGATGTATTAAAGGAATACAAAAGAGAACAATGTTGTTAGAGATGAGTGAGTTTGGGGAATAGTGGTTTATGATGTGGTTTCTAAAATATACATGTACCAAATTATATGGGTTGTTATTCAGGATGTTAGAGTCCGTTTTGAATACATTGGGATGTCATTGAAGGATTTAATTAAAATAATGATGTGATGTGATTTGATTTATGTTTTAAAATGGATTGTAGTCACTGTCAATGGAAGTAATGAGGCTAGTTAAGAGGCATTTTCAGAAGGACAGGCAAGTAATGATAGGGACTTAGAGTGGTAGTAGTACAAACAGAGGTAAGTTAATGTATTATGAATATATTTTGGATTTAGAGCTAAGAGGCTTAGTTGATAGGTTGAATAAAGGGATTAGGGAGAAAAAGATGATTTCTAGGTTTTTGTTCTGTGCATCAGATACTAGTTACTTTATTGAGATTCATAAGACCAGGATAAAGCAAATTTTGGGGGTTGAAATAAAAATTCTCTTTGGGGAATGTTACGTTTCATATGTCTAGTAGACATCCAAGTTGTCAAGTTGACAGACAGTTGGATTTTGTAGATGGGAGGAGTTGTGGTAGCTGAAAATATGGGTTCTGTTGTAATAAATATATTGATGCTGATCAGTTGGAGAACATTTACCTAAGGTAGAAGTGTGAGTGAAGAGGATTGTTCAAAGAGGAGGACATCAAGAATCAGGACTGTGCAGTGTTGGGGATGCCGGGAAAGATAAGTATTACACAGAAAAGAGGGAAATGTGAATTGTGAGTGATGCTGAGGGTTCAAATAAAATGGGGGAGGTTTTATATATTTATCTATATTTATCTGATTTATTAATTTAAAGCATATTGCATTTGACAAGATAAAAATTCTTGTATTTATTTATATCAAGGCAATAATTACCCTTTTATGTATGTTATTCTTTCCCCAATATTTAATTATAGGTTTCCTCCCATATTAGATGACTCACATATGTTTGTCCCCTCTCACTGACAGTTTTTTCTTCCTAACTTCACCAAACATGTATTTTCTCATTGTTCAGAACTATACTTTAAGTTCTTTTCCTCAGAAAACCCTTCCTATACCTACAATCTTAGATAAATGAAATTCATTTCATGAGCATTGATCCATGCCTCTCTGTTTTAAAACTACATTCTCAGTATACAGCAGAAATCCTCACATACCTTTGATTGACTGCATGACTAGAATCTGTATTAAAAGTTCAGTTATTTATGAGAAACAGAAGGACCCATTTCAGGAAAGTTAAATATTTTATGAAAATGTAGTGAGTGAAGAAAAGTAACCTAAGTGAAAAATAAACTTCAATTTCAATGTTGAAGATTATTAGAAGATAAAGAAAAATGCTGATGAACTTGATTTTTGAATGATACATTGTTTTAAAGACACATAGCTCTTATTTAATTTGCATAACACCACAAAAGAAAAGGACATTGAATTGGATACAAATATTGCAGTTTAGTAGAAAGATGAAAGGATATGAGCTTGTACTAGATAGGTTATTTCCAATAAGAGTTTATGAAATCTTAGGACCTTGTTCTTTTGGTGTCCTGTCTTGCTAAATAGTCATATTATTGTCTCTTTTTCATATTTTATGAAGTAATTTGTAAAGATGAGATGGTATGATAAGAAATATTTAATTTTCCTGCTAATTTAGGGTAGATTATATAGGAAGGTTTAGGGGGCTATGACAAATTAACACATCATTGTCATTAGTGCTATACGAATCACATTCTATTGTCTGATTTTTTATTTCTTCTTGAATGCAAAAAAAGGAAACAAAATAAAAGAAAAAAAAAGGCCAAGGAAGTAAATGTCTGTTATACTTTCTTGTTTTGAGATAGCGCAGAATATTTGCAATGATCTCAGGCTTTTGTCGGTTTTTCTTGTACATAGAACCTGCCCATTCAGTAAGCTTATCATATTATCCTTGAATTTGTCAACCGCTAGTTGAATGTAAGATGTCCTCCTGGCCCAAAGCTAACCAATCAATCAACAAGTTGTCCCTAGCCAATGATGTTGTCTATCATGAAAGAACTTCCTAACTCAACTCACCTGTCTGGAATTAAACTAATTGAGAGAGGTTTAGTGGCACAGTGGATAAGAGCTATGACTGTTAACCAAAAGGTCGGCAGTTCCAATCCACCAGCTACTCCTTGGAAACCCTATGGAGCAGTTCTACTCTGTTCTATAGGGTTGTCATGAGTCAGAATCAACTTGATGGCAATGGGTTTGGTTTTTGGTTAAACTGATTGAGTCGCTTTCCCCAGACTTGTGTTCTTATCTCTTACCTTCTGTGAATGTGGTTGTCAAGGTCTTATACCTATCTCCTTCTGGAAAATTGCCCTCATTTGAAGGGGGGCCTCCTTAGAGGGGGTTACACTATGCTGTATTGGTCCAAGACCAGTAACTGACAGGGAAATAGG
>NW_004444304.1:3612-4660 GCF_000243295.1 Trichechus manatus latirostris | reverse complement strand
GGTTTGGGTTTGGTTTTGAACTTGTACTTGGAGAAGTGACTTGAAGTGTGAACAAAGACTAAGGTGGAGACCCATGAATCTCAGGGTAGAAAAACTCGATGCTCGTTAAGAATAGAATTTTGGACACTTCATGGTGTGTTTTTACTAAATTAGAAGATCCTCACAAGTTTGGAATATTTACCATGAGGTTTACAAGTGCAAAGTGATAGCACATCAAAAAACTATGATACCCTACCATTCCCTTCCCCAGCTTGTATAACAATCCCTGCAGTCATTCAAGGGCAGAAGGATGTGGTCATTATTATAAACATAACCTCCTATGGGAAGACTGCTTTTATTTTTATCCTTTTCTTCTTGTTACTTTCTCAATTAAATTGAGAAATTACAAAAGAGTAAAAAGTTGCAGCCAAATCACTGGGCAAAAATTATATGCATCTAAAGTACAATATACTGCCTCTTTCATGAACAGTGTGTGCGCTATTTAAAAATTTTATGCCATTAGCACTTTCAATATGTCATTAATCTAGAAAATAAGAGGGAGTAATGAAAGTCATTAGAAGCGGTTGAGTGTCCTCCTGTAACCTGGCCAACAAAAGCATAAAACAATGTGAAACAGAGCAAGATATTTTATTATATTTCAACCTAGCAGGGCTGTGTCTATAAAACCTCTATATTATGTTTCCTATGTATATAGGTCAGAAGAATGTGTTAAATTTTAGACAAGATTACAAAGTGCCAGTCATAAAAAATGTCAACTAAATCTAATATAAAGGTCATTTTTTCTTAATTTTGAGGCACGGAGGACATTTTAATCACTTCATACCTGGTGCTGTCACACCCTTCTAGACTACTAGATTCAAGTAATATTAGATATTAAAAGAACACCCATGAACAAAGATGCTGAAAGCAAAAGTATAAGGGAGTTACTTCTGCTTTGGCTCCAAAATGTATGCACTGCTTATTATCTTATGTACCACAAGAATTTTTTTTTTTTTTCACTTTGAGTGCTACCTGCTGTAGCCAGAATTATTTTTACAAAAGGCTTGAA
>NW_004444304.1:0-1019 GCF_000243295.1 Trichechus manatus latirostris | reverse complement strand
ATTTGATCTGTCCTTGTGACTTATGAAGCTGAACAACTTTTAATGTACATATAGGCTGTTTGTATGTCTTCATTTCAAGTCTTTTGCCCATTTTTAATAGATTTCCGCCATCTTGTCTTTACATTATTGAGTTGTATTAATTATTTTTATATTATATATACAAATCCTTTGTCATATCTATGTATTGCATTCTATCATATCTCTTGATTTTCCATTTATTTAACTTAACACTTTATATAAATGAGCAGAGATTTGTAATTTGAATAAATCCAATTCACTTTTTTTCATTTTATGATTACTGCTGCTAGTGCTCTTTATGAGAAGTTTTACTTACTACAAGTCATATAAATTTCTTCTATATTACTCTGGAATACCTATACTTTATATTTAAGTTACATACAATTTTTTTTTGTGAATTTTTAAGGTTTATTTTCATGAGAATACTGCTTCCTTTCTATTCTCTTCTTGTAGTGTCCTTGTCAGACATAAGTGTTGTACTACCCTATAAATAAATAAATAATTTGAGACCTGCTACCTCTGATATATTTTATGAATAAGGTTATGTAATAATTGTATTATATATACCTAGAAGGTTTGATACAATTCAATATTAAAATAAAATAAGTCTAGATTTTTCTTTAAGGTTTGGATTTTCATTAAAACTCAATTTTTTTCACCCTTTAACACTACTCTTATTCAACATTATGCTGGAGGTTCTACCCAGAGCAATTAGGCTAGAAATGGAAATAAAGGGCATCCAAATTGGTAAGGAAGAAGTAAAAGTATCTTTATTTGCAAATGATATGATCTTCTACACAGAAAATCCCAAAGACTCCACAAGAAACTACTAGAACTAATAGAAGATTTCAGCAAAGTATCAGGATACAAGATAAACATACAAAAATTAGTTGGATTCCTCTACACCAACAAAGAGAATCTTCCAAGAGGAAATCAGCAAATCATTACCATTTAAAATAGCCCCCAAGAAGATAAAATACTTAGGAATAAATCTAACCAGA
>NW_004444303.1:549909-593151 GCF_000243295.1 Trichechus manatus latirostris | reverse complement strand
GTTTACTTGCGTTTTATTGACTATGCTAAGGCATTTGACTGTGTGGATCATAACAAATTATGGATAACATTGTGAAAAATGAGAATTCTTAATTGTGCTCATGAGGAACCTGTACTTAGACCAAGAAGCAGTCGTTGGAACAGAACAAGGGGATACTGCATGGTTTAAAGTCAGGAAAGGTGTGCGTCAGGGTTGTATCCTTTCACCATACTTATTCAATCTGTACACTGAGCAAATAATGAAGCTGGACTATATGAAGAAGAAGGGGCATCAGGATTGGAGTAAGACTCATTAATAACCTGCACCTCATTAACAACCTTGCTTGTTCAGAGTGAAGTGGACTTGAAGCACTTATTGATGAAGATCAAAGACCACAGCCTTCAGTGCGGATTACACCTCAATATAAGGAAATAAAAATCCTCACAACTGGACCAATAAGCAACATCACGATGAACGGAGAAAAGATTGAAGTTGTCGAAGATTTCATTTTACTTAAGTCTACAATGAACACCCATGGGAGCAACAGTCAATAAATCAATTTGCATTGGGCAAATATGTTGTAAAAGATCTCTTTGAAGTGTTAAAAAGCAAAGACATCACCTTGAAGACTAAGGTGTGCCTGACCCAAGCCATGGTATTTTCAATGGCCTCATACGCATGTGCAAGCTGGACAATGAATAAGGACGACCAAAGAAGATTTGACGCATTTGAATTATGGTGTTGGCAAAGAATATTGAATACACCATGGACTGCCAGAAAAACAAACAAATCTGTCTTGGAAGAAGTACAGCCAGAATGTTCATTAGCAGCAAGGATGGTGAGACTTTGTCTCACATACTTTGGACATGTTATTAGGAGGGACCAGTCCCTGAAGAAGGACATCAATTTTGATAAGATAGAGGGTCACTGAAAAAGATGAAGACCCTTAGTGAGATGGACTGACACAGTGTCTTAGTCATCTAGTGCTGCTCTAACAAAAATACCACGAGTGGATGGTTTTAACAAAAAGGAGTTTATTTCCTTACAGTAAAGTAGGCTAAAAGTCCAAATTCAGGATATCAGCTCCAGGGGAAGGCTTTCGCTCTCTCTTGGCCTTCTCATCAATGTTCCCCCAGACTAGGAGCTTCTCTGCACAGGGACCCGGTTCCAAGGACGCGCTCTGCTGGGGACACTGCTTTCTTGGTGGTATGAGGTCCCCCTTGTCTCTCTGCTCACTTCTGTCTTTTATAGCTCAAGAGATTGCCTCAGGACACAGTCCAGTCTTGTAGATTGAGTCCTGCCTTACTAACACAACTGCTGCCCATCCTCCCTCATTAACATCATAGAGGCAGCATTTACAATATATAGGAAAATCACACAATACTGGGAATCATGGCCCAGCCAAACTGATACACACATTTTTTGGGGGGACATAATTCAATCCATGACACACAGTAACTGCAGCAGCCTGCCCAAGCATGGCAAGGATTTTGAGGATGGCACAGGATAGGGCAGTGCTTCATTCTGTTCTACGTAGAGTCACTATGAGTCGGAATTGACTTAATGGCACCTAACAACAGCAACAATAGTGCCATGATGGTTAAGCTCTGGGCTGCTAATTGAAAGGTTGGTAGTTTGAATCCACCCAGTACCTTCACAGGAGAAAGACTTGGTTATCTGCTTGCCTAAAGATTACAGCCAAGAAAACCCTCTGTCATATGGCATTGCTATGAATTGGAATTAACTCGATGGCACCCAACAACAGCCATAATATATAATCCTATTTAAGTATTTATAGATCTATTTTTCTAATAATTATTTGAGAATTTTAAAATTTATGTTCATGAGGGATATTTTTATATGATTTCTTTTTCTTGTAATGTCCTTCTCAGATTTTCTTTCAGTTATTCTGTCCTAAAATGAGTTGGGAAGTATTTTCTTCTTCTCCAGTTCATGAAAGCATTTTGCAAGATTGTATGATTTCTTTCTTAAAAGTTTGTTAGAATTTATCAATGAAACTTCTTGAACTATAGATGTCTTTGCAGGAAGGTTTTTGTTCACAAATTCAATTTTTTTTTTTTCTTCTAAATGGAGAGTTATTTCTTCAGGAGTCTGTTTTGACAATTTAGTTTTTCAGGTAGTTTGCTTATTTCTTCTAAATTATCAACTTTTTTTCTCAAAAGTTTGTAATATTTCATTATTCTTTTAGTATCTGTAGACTCTGTAGTGAAAACAACTCTTTTATTTCCTATATTGTTGTGTTTGTGTATCAACCCTAATGTATGGTTTCAGGTTAAGGTTGTCCACAAAAGATACTTGTCGGAGATGTGGAAGGTGAAAGTAAAGCAGAAAACACTCTGAAAGTTGGTGTAGGTCCAGGTGCTCTAACAGCTAATTCTCACTGTTGCTGTTCTGCTCACTCACCTTGTTTTTTGGACAGAAGGTGGCTCCTCAGCTCCACTAGTGCCTTTTGATTTCCTCCCTTAGTTTCTGCAAGTCCTGGACCAGATGCATGAGCAGCTCTGTTATGATGGGTACCAGCTTCTCCTGAAGGTTATCCATGGCTTTCCAATACTGTCATGCAGCTTTCCTTCTTAACTTATTACTCTACTGACTTCAAATCCAACATCAGACTCAGGGGCAACATACTCAAATAGACTTCTTAACTAACTCCAACAAATGAGTAAATGTAATCCTTAAAGTAAATCACTGATTCTGTTCCTAAAATTGATACTGAAATGATAAAATTAGTAATTGCGCTTTCTTGCTTTTTTTTTTTTTGTTTGTTTTCTTGATTTGCTTTGCTATGGGTTCATTAATTATATTAATCTTTTCAAGAAATACATTTTTGTCTTCTTTTATTTTCTCTATTTTTGTCCCTTTTCTATTTAGTTGCTATCTGCTTTCAACCTTGTTATTTCTTTTCTTATTTTGACTTTACATTTAATTTGCTTTCCTTTTTATATTTTATAGATTCTTAATGCACGTTTGGTCATTGATTTTTGCACTATTCTTTTTTTCTCATGTTAGCCTTTAAAGCTATAAATTTTCCTCTAAGCACTGCTTTAGCTGCATCCCACAAATTTTGAATATATTTTATTAGTTTCATTTAATTTGAACTATTTTCCACTATGCTTGTCACTTCTTTGACCCATAGACTCTTTAGAAATGGGTTTTTCTTAATATAAAAGCATTTAACACTTTTCTTAATATGTTATTGTCATTCATTTCTAATTCAATTCCATTGTGTTCAGAAGACATAATCTACAAAATTATAGTATTTTGAAACTTATTGAGTCTTTTTTATGGTCAACATATGGTCCATCTTAGCAAACATTTCAGCTGAACAACAGACTCTGTATCTGTTTGTTGCTGATTGCAGGATTCTATAAATATTACTTTGGACAAGGTATTTGGAGGGGTTATTAGGATATTCTATATCACCTTAGTGATTTATTTTTTTTTCTTTATCAATTAACAACACAGGGTTAATAAAGTTTCAAACTATATTTGTCACTTTGTCAACTTCTGCCTTGGAAAATTGTTGAATATTATGTCATGCTGTTACATTATTTAACCAAGTAGAGTCATATTTTTTCTTGAATTCCTGTATCATTCTACACTCCCATACACAAAACTTGAGGATTTCTCTAACTCCATATTTCCACTAACAATTGGTATCATCTAACTTTATAATTCTTGTCATTCTTAAAAGTATAAAACGATTAGCATTTTCTTCATGACTAATAGTTTAGGACTATCTTCATGTGATTGCTAGTTTTTTTCCCCCCACTTTATTTTTCTCTACTCTAAATTACTTATTAACATTCTTTTTCAACTTTTCTTTTGGGGTTGCAGCTATTTTCCTCTGGATTTACAGAATTTTCTGTATATTCTAAATTTTGTCATACCTCCATGCACTTTATCTGTGCCTCATTAAAAATAATCCTTTAATTTGATGTAATCGAAGTTATCAATTTTCTTCCTATAATTTGTGAGTTGGAAGTTTTTTTAAAAGTATTTTTTCTCCACATTTAAGCATTTTATCTATATGAAATTCACCTTCTTATTTGGTTCTAGGAGGTAGTACAGTTTTATTTATTCTTCCATAAAGTAAATGTCTAAATATTATATCCCAAACAGCAGAGAAAATTTAACTGACAATAAACATGGAAACATGATCAACTTCATTGATCATAAGGAAACGCAAAGTTGACCACAATGAGTTGCTTCCTATCCACCAGGAATAGGAGAGAATGTGAAAAAACTATGAAGCTTAACTACTACCAGTGAATGTGTAAATTGGTACAACTATTTTGGAGAAAAAATTTGGCAGTAGTTACTGAAGCTGAAGATGCATACACTCCAAGACCCAGTAATTCCACTCCTAGATGCCTCCCCTAGATTATTTCTTGCACATGGGTTCTATAAGACATATATAAGGATGATCGTAACAGCAATGCTTGCATTATTAAAAAATGGAAATCAATCCAAATGCCCATTCACAAAAGAATATATAAATAAATACTTATATAATTATAAAATGTAGTACTATGTAGTGATGAAAATAAATGACTTTTAGTTATGTACCTCAACATTGATAAAACTGTAAAAATTGTATTAAGCACAATATGCAAGTTTCAAAAATAGAAGATACATCATGATTCCATTAATACAAGCTGAAAGCAAATCAAAACTCTGAAGGCTAAATACTATATTGTTCAAAGATACACCTATATGTGATAAAATTTTAAAGAAAAGCAAGGACTTTCTATTAGTTAGGATAACATTGGCTGACTATTATTAATGTCTTAAATCCTAAAGGCTTAAACTTTTATAAGTTTATTTGTTGCTCACGTAAAGTCCATTTTATGTCAGAGTAGTGCGCATGTGTAAGTGTATATGTGTGTTTGGTGGGTGGGTGTGGCAGGAACAGCTCCATGAAGTCGTTCAGGCTGCATGAACTCTGCTATCTTCAAACCTGGATGATAATACTTATGACAGAGGAAGAGACAGATCTGAGGAATTCATAGGAGATTTTTATAAGCCAGATTTGAACATAGTGTATATCACTTCCTCTATATTCTACAGAGCAAACTTCAGTCATATGGTCACATTTTTCTACAAAGGAATCTGGGGAATATAGTCAGGCTCTGTGCCCAGACTATAATCCAGATAATTCAAAGAATCAGGATAGTACTTACCAAGGGGAGTAGCAGGGTTTTTGATTTGTGAATGGCAAACCTGAGACTTTCATGTGTTGGCGAATTTAAATATATTTAGCAAGTTGTAGACATACAGACATTTGGTTTATTGCTATGTTTTAAACATATATATTATATATATATTCTTTTTATATATAACATTTTGCAAAAATAAAATGAAATCTAACTAGATGCTAAACACATATAGAGGAAATCATGAAAATGAGAATTTTCAGGTTGTGCATAAAAGAAAATAATATCAGATCTGTATTACCAATTTTTAATGCTACTAATGATTGTTCAAAAACCAAGTTATTTTTCAAGTAAAAGAAATGACAATGTTCTCTGCCAGACAGATTGAAAGACCAATTACTCGAAAATGAATCCATAGACAGTAACTCTTCAGAAAGTATATATGAGACCTGGAAACACATAGCAGTTTAAACTGATAGCAGAACTAGTCACATCTACTGAGATAAAACTCATCAGAGAAGAGAGTTCAGAGAATATCCTGACTAATCCTAACGTTCCAGAATGCTATACTCAGCTAGAAAATCCTAAGAGAGAAACATGACTGAAAATCAAATGAAACCCGAGGCAGTTAACTGGTATTGCAATTTAAGTAAGACAATAGAATCAATTTTCCCAAGAGGTTGGGTTTTTTTTTTGTTTTTTTTTTTTAAATTATTGTGGTAAAATAAATGGGACAAAAATTACATCAGTAACATTAATTACATTCTGTAATTTTTTTAACTGTGAGGTATTTATGTCTATTTTTACAAATAATTTCCAATATTATAACCTCTTTTTCAATAAGAAAGCCAAATTAGTTTGCTAAGTCATGGTTTATTATACACATGAATTGTAAACTAATTCTACCTATACTATCCTGACATGAACAATCTCAATTTTAATTAATGTACATTGAAAGGCTTGCACATTTAACAGTTGGTTAAGATAGGAATTCAAAAGATATAAGCCACAACTTAATCAGGGTCAAGTGAAAAGGAAATAAATCTTACATGCATTTGTATAGAATATAATTGATTACAGCAAGAATTATCAATCATGAAAATTGGATACAGTTTTAGTTTGTTCAAATACAGATTATGTGGGAAATTGCCATAGGCCTATTCATTCAATCAATAAAAATTACTGAGTACCATTTTGCACTTGTATAGTCAGAGAATTAAGGACCTCCATTCTTCCCTTCTCCATAAATTTTTAAAATGTATCACTATCTCACTTTTAGTAAGCTTAGTTTTATGATAATATTATCTTTAATCTTCTACTATGCCTATATCAAAGAAATATAAAAGTGTTTAGGGAAGAGTCCTACCTCATTTTATTTACTACCATAGACTTCTTTTTTTTTTTTACTGCTAAATGACTTGAAGTATCAGTTCATGTTTTACCAGTTTCTTTAAAGAATTTACCTAAAAGCTGACTGCTACCACCAAAATAATAAGCCTAGTGTTTAAATCTTCAACATGAAGAACTTAGAAGAAACTTTTTTATATTCTAAAAAAAAAGGTACATTATTTAACAAATTTATGTCAACTATTGCAGCTCATAGACAAACCATGAACATAGTTTGGGGTGTTACGTTAAAAAACGTTTATATGCATGCATTTAGGGATTTAATTTGCTTATTTATAATTGCTATTTATTCATTATTGGTCATGCTGCATGTTTCCATAGTTACTTGTTTGCTTGTTTTGTTTTGTTTTAATTTCTTTATAAACCTACAAGCTCTATGCCAATCACAAATTAAATTGGGAAAAAGGAAGTGTGAGGACATCCTAAATTTTTCTGTAAGTGAAAGCGCCCTAATAAGACTGAAAAAAAAAAATACTATCAGAATCAACTTTATCAGAACTCTAGCAATTAACCAAAGTTTAGCAACAAACTGGAGCATGTTTGTTCATGAAAAAATACTGTTGTTGTTGTTAGGTACCCTCTAGTCAGTTCCTACTCATAATGACCCAATGTACAATGGAACAACCCACTGCCTGGTCCTGCACTATCCTCACAATCGTTGTTATGCTTGAGCCCATTGCAGCCACTGTGTCGATCTATCTCATTGAGGTCCTTTCTCTTTTTCGCTGACTCTCAACTTTACCAGGCATGATGTCCTTCTACAGGGACTGGTCCCTCTTGATAAAATGTCCAAAGTGCATGAGACTAAGTCTTTCCATCCTCGCTTCTAGAGAGCATTAGGGCTGTACATCCAAGACAGAATTTTGCTTTCTTCAGGAAGATTATGGTATTCAGCATTCTTTGCCAATCATATAATTCAAAGGCATCAAATCTGCTGTCTTCCTCATACATTGTCCACATTTCTCTGCATATAAGGCGATTGAAAATACCATGGCCTGGGTCAGGTGCACCTTAGTCCTCAAAATGACATCTTGGCTTTTTAACACTTGAAAGAGGTCTTTTGCAGGAGATTTACCAACGTAATACATTGTTTGATTTCTTGACTGCTGCTTCTGTGGTCATTGATTGTAACTCCAAGCAAAATGAAATCTTGAAAACTTCAACATTTTCTCCATTTATCATGCTGTTGCTTATTGGTCTAGTTGCAAGGATTTTAGTTTTATTTTAAGGTGCAATTCATACTGAGGGTTATAGTCTTTTATCTTCGTCAGTAAGTGTTTCAAGTCCTGTTTGCTTTCAGGGAGCAAGGTTATGTCATCTATGTATCACAGGTTGTTAATGAATCTTCTGCCAATCTTTATGCTGCATTCCTCTTCATATAGACTAGCTTCTCAGATTATTTGATTAGCATAAAGACTGAATAAGTATGGTGAAATGATATAACCCCAATGCACACCTTTTCAGATTTTAAATCACTCAGTATACCCTTGTTCTGTTGGAACAACTGCCTCTTGATCTATGTACAGGTTCTTCATGAGCACAATTAAGTGTTCTGGAATTCCCATTCTTTGCAATGTTACCCATAATTTGTTATGATCCACATAGTCCAATGCCTTTGCATAGTCAATAAAACACAGGTAAACACCATTCTCTGCTTTCAACCCAGATCCATCTGACATAGCAAGGATATTCATCATCACAAGTCCTCTTCTGAATCCGGCTTGAATTTGTGGCAGTTCCTTGTTGATGTACTGCGGCAACCATTTTTTAATTATCTTCAGCAACATTTTACTTGTGTGTGATATTAATGATATTGTTCCATAATTTCTGCATTCTGTTGGGTCACCTATCTTTTGAATGGGCACAAATACAGATCTCTTGCAGTCAGTTGGCCAGGCACCTGTCCTCCAAATTTCTTGGCATAGATGAGTGAGCACCTCCAGCACTGCATCCTATTGTTGGAACATCTCAGTTGGTATTCTGTCAATTCCTGGAGCCTTATTTTTTTGCCAACGTCTTCAGTGCAGCTTGCACTTCTTCCTTCTCTACTATTGGTCTTGATCACATACTACCTCCTGAAAAGGTTGAACGTCAACCAGTTCTTTTTGGTACATTGGCTCTGTGTATACCTTTCTTCTTCTTTTGATGCTTCCTGAATCGTTCAACTTTTTGCTCATAGAATCCTTCAGTATTGCAAATCGAGGCTTGAACTTTTTTCTTCCGTTCTTTCAGCTTGAGAAATTCCATGGGTGTTCTTCCCTTTTAGTTTTCTAACTCCAGGTCTTTGCATATTTTGTTATAATACTTTACTTTTTCTTGAGCTGCCCTTTGAAATCTTTTGTTCACCTCTTTTATATCATCATTTCTTCCATTTGCTTTAGCTACTCTATGTTCAAGGGCAAGTTTCAGAGTCTCTTCTGACATCCATTTTTGTCTTTTCTTTCTTTCCTGCCTTTTTAAACATCTTTTGCGTTCTTCATGTATGATGTCTGTCTTACTCACCTAGTGCTGCAATAACAGAAACATCACAAGTGGATGGCTTTAACAAACAGAAATTTATTCTCTCACTTTTTAGGAAAGTAGAAGTCCAAATGCAGGGTGCCAGCTTCAGGGAAAGCCTTCCTCTCTGTGTTGGCTCTGGGGGAATATCCTTGTGATCAATCTTCCCCTGGTCTAGGAGCTTCTCAGTGCAGGGATCACGGGTTCAAAGGAGGCTCTCCACTCCTGGCGCTTGTTTCTTGGATTGATTCTCTCATTTATCTCTCAAAAGAGATTCACTCAAGATACAACCTAATCCTGTAGATTGAGTCATGCCTCATTAATATAACTGCTGCTAATCCTGCCTCATAACATCATAGACATTAGGATTTACAACACATAGGATAATTACATTAGATCACAAAATGGTGGACAACCACACAATACTGGGAATCATGGCATAGCCAAGTTGACACACATTTTTGGTGGACACAATTCAATTCGTAATAATGTCCTTGATGTCATCCCACAACTCGTCTGGTCTTCGGTTATTAGTGTTCAATGTGACAAATATATTCTTGAGGTGGTCTCTAACTTCAGGTGGGATGTACTCAAGGTTGTACTTTGACTCTCTTGGAATTGTTTTGATTTTCTTTAGCTGCAACTTGAATTTTCATATGAGCAATTGATGGTCTGTTTTGCAGTTGGCCCCTGCCCTTGTTCTGACTGATGATATTGAGCTTCTCCATGATCTCTTTCCACAGATGCAGTCAGTTTGATTCCTGTGTATTCTATCTGGTGAGGTCTGCATGTACAGTCACTTATTATGTTGTTGAAAAGTTATTTCCAATGAATAAATCATTAGTGTTGCAAAACTGTATCATGCAATCTCTAGCATCATTTCTATCACCAAGGTCATATTTTTTAATTACTAATTCTTCTTTGTTTCCAACTTTGGCATTCCAATCACCAGTAATCATCAGTGCATCTTAATTGCATATTTGACCAATTTCAAACTGCAGAAGTTGGTAAAAATCTCCAGTTTCTTAATCTTTGGTCTTAGTGGCTGGTGCATAAATTTGAATAATAGTCGTATTGATTTGTCTTCCTTGTAGGCATATGGATATTATCCTATCGCTGACAGCATAGTACTTCAGGATAGATATTGAAGTGGAAGTGATATCGTCTTCAATTTGTCATTCCTGACATAGTAGAGAGTATGATTGTCTGATTCAAAGTGGTCGATACCAGTACATTTCAGCTCACTAATGCCTAGGATATCAATCTTCAAGTGTTCCATTTCATTTCTGAGAACTTCAATTTTCCTAGATTCATACTTTGTACATTCTATGTTCTGATTATTAATGGATGTTTGCAGCTATTTCTTCTCATTTTGAGTCTTCCCACATCTGCAAATGAAGGTCCCAAAAGCTTTACTCCATCCAAGTCACTAAGGTCCACTCTACTTTGAGGAGGCAGCTCCTCCCCAGTCATATTTTGAATGCCTTCTAACCTGAGGGGCTCATCTTCCAGTAATATACCAGATAATGTTCTGATGTTATTCATGAGGTTTTCACTGGCCATTGTTTTTTAAGTAGATCTCCTGGTTCTTCTTTCAAGTCTGTCTTAGTCTGGAAGCTCTGATGAAACCTGTCCAGCATGGATGACCCTGCTGGTATTTGAAATACCAGTGGTATAGCTTCCAGCATCACAGCAACACACAAGCCACCACAGTATGACAAACTGACAGACGAGTGATGGTCATGAAAACTAACTCTTATTAATAATAGTGAGCTTTGCAGCTCAGTGTTGGCCTTAAAAGATAACAACCCACATTACCATGCTAGAGGGAACAGAACCGACCTGGAGCTCTTTAAAAGACAATTCCCAAAGATTGTCATTATTTGACTTACCTGATGGTTTCCTAAAATGATTGATTGTGACGGCTTGTCTTTATTTGATCTGACTCAGAGATCATCCAGTGCTAGAAGCCTCTCCCTTGAGGGAGTTTGTCAAAAAACATTCACTGGCAAATGTTTTAAGATCATGACTGCCTGAAACAATGGATAACAGCTGGGGCAAACAAGAGAAGAACCAAAAACCTTAAAAGGAGAAACTGAGGAATGAGAAATCCATCACTGTTGTTGTTAGTTGCCATCACATCTACGTGGACTCATGGCAATGGTGGCAACCTTATATATAGCAGAGGTGAACACTGCCTGGTCTTGCACCATCTTCATGATTGGCACTATGAAAAATTCCTGGAAATCTATAAGGCCATGCACATGCTAACATTTGTGAACATGCTCAATAAAGATCTGAGAATGCCCTAAGCTGCCTGATCTTCTGGCTCTGCACAAAGCAGGAAGTAAAGGTTAAGGCAGAGCTCTAAACTGGTTGACTAAACATTGAAGGTATGCCCTGACATGCATGAAGCGACTCTTGGTGAAGACTGGCAGATTTATTAGTTCCAGGTGTTTTAGGTAATCTCTGTCCAATAATTAGCAAACCACTAAACAATTGTGAAGAGACTTCAGTAACCACACATGGCAAAGAATACAGACATTACATAATTAGTTCAAAAAAGTCATTAAATAAGCAAGCTACAACGACCAGCATTAACATCAAATCCCAGGGATGGGAATAGGTGGGAAGAATCTCCTATCCTGATTTTTCACATTATATTTATTAAAAAAAAAAAAAATTGAGACAAAAGAGACAAGAATGTAGACCTACAATAGGGAAAAAAGCAGTCAATGAAACTGCTCCTAAGAAAAAGCAGACAGACTTACCAAAGACTTAATATCAGCTATTTTGTGATTAAGCATTTAGCTGCTAACCAAAAGGTCAGCAGTTTGAGTCAACCAGGTGCTCCTTGGAAACCCTATGGGGCAGTTCTACTCTGTCCCATAGGGTCACTATGAGAAGGAATCGACTTAATGACAATGGGTTTTTTATTTTGGAGGGGGGTTATATTTAATATGGTCAAAGAACTAAAGGAAGCCACATCTAAAGAAGTCAAAGAATGATACTTTAGGAATATCAATAAAGAGATATAATCAAATAGAAATTTGGAGGAGAAAAGTATAATAGGGAAAATTCACTACTGGGACACAACAGTAGATTTGAGCAGTCAGACAAAAAAAAAGGTAAAATTGAAAACAGGTCATATGAAAAAAATCCATTTTGAAATACAAGAAGAAAAAAAAGAATAAAGAAAAATGAACAGAGCCTTAGACACCTGTGGGACATCATCATGCATACCACCATATTTATAATAGGAGTCTCAGAAAGAGAATAGAGAAAGGGGAAGGAAGAATATTTCAAGAAATAATGGTCCAAAAGCCTTACAAATTTGATGGCACACATTAATCAACACATCCAAAAATCTCCATGAACTCAAAGTAGGGTGAATACAAAGAGATCCACTTTAAAAAACAAAAAACAAAAAAAAAAAAACAAACCCATTGCCGTTGAGTCGATTCTGACTCATAGTACCCATACAGGACAGAGTAGAACTGCACCATAGGGTTTCCAAGGCTGTAATCTTTACAGGAGCAGATTGCCACATCTTTCTTCCCCAGAATGGCTGGTGGGTTTGAACCGTCAACCTTTCGGTTAGCAACTGAGTGTTTAACCACTCTTAATCATAATCAGAGACGAAGAGAGAATCTTGAAAGCTACAAAGCAGAAACGACAAGATTAGTAGCCTACTTCTCATCAGAAAAATATGGCATACAGAAGGCAATGTATGACATATTCAAAGTGCTGAAAGAAAAATAAAACAAAACAAAAAACCCTTTCAACCAAGAATTCTACATCGAGCAAAGACATACTCCAAAATGAAGGTGAAATTAAGACATTCTCAAATAAAAACTGACAGAGCTTTTATTAGCAGATCTGCCCTACAAGAAGTGTTAAAGGGAGATCTTCAGGATGAAATAAAAGGACACTAGACAGTAACTCAAATCCACATAAAGAAATAAAGAGCACCAGTTAAAGTAACTACATAGGTAAATATGAAAGAGTGTAAATATATGTTCTTGTTGTTAATATCTCCTTTCTTCCTATGTAATTTAAATGATAACTGCATAAAGCAGTATTTATAAATCTATGTTGGCACACAATATAAAGATGTAATTTGTGACAATAATAGCATAATGGAGGGGATGGAGCTATATAGGAGCAAAATTTTTGTATTAGGTTGAAATTAAGTTGGTATTAATCCAAACTAGATTGCTCTAAATTAACATGTCAGTGGAAGAGTTAAGGCAACAGTTAAGAAAATAACATAAAAGTAAAGAGTAAAAGAAATGACTAGGAAATTATGATGGTGTTGTGGATCAATTCCTTTTGTGTGTGGCCTTTGTAGCCATGGTCTTGTAACTCCCACCCAGGTGATTGTGTGATAGGGTGATTGTGGCCTACCAATGGGACTGGTCAGTTTTGCCTTAAAATAGAGCCAGTTGCAGAGCAGAGAGGAGGAACCTACCACTACCAAGGAAGGAGAGACCCAGCAGCAGAGACCCAGCAGCAGGAGACACGTGGTGGGCTTCCTGGCCCATGGAGAGAAAAAGCTGAGTGCCTTTGGGCAGAGACTGAGGGCCAGGGAGAGGTGTGCCTGCAAGCATGGCTGGGGAGAGGCTGTCCTGACAGATGAACTGTATCCTGAGTCTTGAGCCTGAATTGTAACTGTTACTTCCCTAATAAACCTCATCATTGTGAGTACGGTTTGTGAGTTCTGTGTGGCCATTGTAATGAATAATCGAACCCAGAAGGGAAGTAGAGAGTGCTGTGGGAGGGACGGTTGGTGTTACAGTTGGTAAAGACGGTGGCGAGAGGAGGCTTGTCTGGCCTCCACCTTATAGGAATCAGCCTTGTGCTGTTGATCTTGATTCTTTCCCCTTGTGGGACTGGAGGAGTTCAGACACTGCCCCCAAGCCGTTTTTGCAGACAGTATGGCAGAAAATACATACTTAACACAAAGAAGACAGTAATAGATGAACTGAGGAACAAAAATGACAAAAGACATAGAGTAAATAAATAGCAAAATGACATGCATAAATCCTACCTTCTCAGTAATTATATTAAATGTAAATGCATTAAACTCTCGAATTAAGAGACACATACTGGTAGAATGGATTGAAAAAACAAACACAAAAAAACATGATTCAGTTATATGCTATCAACAAGAGAGAAAAAGATAGGGCATGTAACTGAAAGAGAACTGTTGTGATTGTACTTACTAGACAAAATAGACTTTAAGACAAAAATTATTACTAGAAACAAAAAAAGGCATTTTATAATAATAAATGTGTCAAACCTTAAAAATTTTAACAATTGTAATGCACCTAAAAACAGAGTGACAAAATACATGAAGCAAAAATCGACAGAATTAAAGGGAGAAATAGAAAATTTAATAATAGTAGTTGGAGATTTCAATACCCCATTTTACTCTAGAATAAAAAAAAAACAGCCAGATTTATATTATGAATTTGGGAGATCATCATGAGGAAGATGGGGATCTAAACAAATCCACAATTCTGCTTTGACATGATGGCCTTAAGTATGTTATTATTATCGCATTGTTCCTGCCTTTTTCTACTTCTGAGTGTCTGCCTTTCCAGGTCCCCTTTGTTTTTTATTTGTTTTTTTCTCCATCCTAAGATTTTTTTCTTAACTCCTGAACAGACAGCCAGGCAGAGTTGATATTACATGATATTCAATATATAGCATTAATGTCTAGGTGAAGACTTTGTAACTAAAACAACTATGTGCTTATGCTGATAAAGGGAAATATAAAGCTGAAACTTGGGGGAATTATTAATATGATTTTCACTTGGATCTTTTTGATTACAGAATTGTCATCCTAGTTCACCTGTTTACCTGAAGAACAGATTTACCAGGTAAGAGCCTAGTATTCCTTACAGAATGAATGGAAGGAGTATAAGGTCATGATTTCATGTGGGGATTGACTTAATTATGTGAGTTAATAATAGCAAAGTGCTTAGAACTATGTCTGACACATAATGTTTTATAAGTATTAGTTATTATTATTTAGTCCCAGATGAATCCAAACATGAGTTTCTCCTTGTCATGTAATAGAGAAAATACCTTTTCTGCCCTATTTCTTTAAACCATGAGATTTTCGTCACAGTGTTACTTATCATTATTATCATTACTATTCCCAGAGGAGTCAAAGCATGAGTTTCAGTGTAGTATAATAAAGAAGATATCTCTCCTACCTTGCTTCTTAAGATTATGAGGTTTGCTTCATTACGGATGAAGCACAGATGATGTTACGGGATGTAAATTGGATTCTAGTATGGAAAAGAAGAGAAAGAGGCAGCTATGTAAGCTGATAAAGACCAGAGGATTCAATATACAATTGACCAATGAATCCCAACATTTTCCTGGCAACTTAAGTTTTCATATAACTTCCTTCAGACATCATCTTGGGAAAAGTAAAGAAGGTAAAGACTATTTGAAAGTCTCAGCATTTTTTCTAGAAAGCATCTGGAGAAGAGCAAGGCTATTTGATAGACTGAACCTTTTTTTTAAGAAACGGAAGGGATTTATTAAACTGAAGGTACTATTTAAATGATAAAAGGCAGTAAAGTGACTTTCTTCAGTTTTCTGTTTACTTGCATGTGGTACTTTTTGTTTGCTTCTGAGTATCCCTTATCAATTCTTCCTGCAATTAATCCATTTATCAATTCATCTTTTCACTCTCATTCCACATAGTCTGATCAATGAATGTCATCTGTATCACAGGCCTAACAAATCAGTACATCTCTTTTCCCTAATCATAAGGTCTGGATGTAGGAATGTTATCTAAGCAGTCAAATATGAGGCTATTATATTAATCTAAGAATGGGATAATAATAGTGTTACTAGAAAAGCAATTGCAAAGGTAACGTACTTTGTGTTTATTAAATGTGAATGTGTCAGGGATCCAGAGAATGCTTTCAACTGCACACGTTTTCACTTCTGTGGTCCCATGTCTTAACTGTATAGAGATGTGCTTTCATAATGCCTGCTGTGCAAGTTTGTAGGCATTACCATTAGCAAATGGTATTTTTTCATATAGAATTCAATGAAGCAGACCTAATAATTTATAGACAAGCTATCCATTCTAATTAATACAACAGTACCAAAGATAATTCTAAAGCAGTGCATTTTAACTCAAAAAACACCTCTTTCATGTGGAATTTATTTTTTCTTACTTTGTTTAGTAGTTATATCTGACTAATTCTAATATTCTCTTCTAAATCATAAACACCTTGTGGACAGATTGTGTTTTTTATTTGTTGCCCCATATTATGGGTCAATATTAATTTTCTCATTTAGATGTATTTAATAGACTGGATGATTTTTGTCTCTACTGGTATCCCCTGGCTCATTTAGAAACATCAATTGCCTTTGGTATAAACGTCAAACTCGACAGTTTTAGGGAAATGGAAACTGTCTATTATATGATCATGCCTTGATATAGCTAATGAACTGTCTGCATAAACACACACCAGTTGCTTCAAAATTACAAGCAGCGATAAGACTGCTGGGATGAGGACTCTACTATCTGATCCCGTTGGGTAGGACACACAAGACACCTACACAGTGCTGGCAATTGAAAACCATTATTATTACTTACAGAATATAAACAGTAAACAACAAGAACTTACAGAATGCAAACAGTAAACAATAGCAACAGATTTGAGGTGAACTGGTGACCTTCACCCCTATGAGTACTCCACTTAGCATTGTGGGGGAGGAACCCACTTATATCTGAAAGCAGGCTAGCTCACACTTCCCAAGTTTCCCACGCCCATTTGTGTGTCACGGAGAGGGCATGCTGTGGATCAGGTATCAGCAGCTGTCCCTCTCATCATGTCTGTCATAAAATCAGTCTGGGTGCGACGTAACTGTGTTTGTTCCCTTTCTCTCTGTCTCTCTCAGTGGCTTTTCTTGGAGCAGTGCTGGCCTTACAACAGCTCTTGAGGCAAAACTTTTATGGCCATCCCGTATAGGTATATGCCCAAACCTCTGCAGGCCTCCTCTTGGCCCTCTGAACAGACCTCCTGTCGGCCCTCTCTGGACAGGTCTCCTCTCCACCTTATGGTTACAGCTCTCAGCACCGCCAGGGCATCTGCCTCCAAAAGGCAGGCCAACTCAGTCCCATGCTGCCCCTTGCTCTCCTCGGAAGTCTACCTGCATGGTCGAACTGTGCCTGCTTCCCCTTTACAGGCTGCCCAGCTTCACTGGCGACCTTTCCCACCAATGCGGTCTGCCAGTGTCATTGTTTCTGCTGCTTGCACCGCTGCCGCTATTCTCTGCGGTTCAGCAATCTGTGCTTTCCACCATTTCTCTTGATCTTCAGTGTTTCAGCTCAGTTTTACCAGCTAAGTACAGCTCTCTAACTTGCTCTAGGAAGTTCTCACCACAGGCACACTGGGTCCAAAGGACACACTCTTCTCCAGGCTCTTGTTCAGCAGGAGGTTCCCATTTGAGCATCAGCGTTCTCAGGTTGTTATCAGTCACTGAGTGAGACCCCTCAGCCAATCCTGATAAAGGTCAACTACCGGGTAGGATTTCCCCAGCCAATCATGGTAAAGGTCAGACTGAGTGAGGGCCCACCCTTCCCCCTCAGCCAATTCCAGTAAGAAGTCAACTGCTGGGTGGAGTCCTCACCAGCCAATTCCTGCAAAGGTGTATCATAAACTGACCATTTCCTCACAAGCCACTAGTAGTAACAGAAACCAGACCAATCCTTTAACACATTGCAGCGGACCAATCATTTTGGGAGAATTACAAACCCCGGGCCAGAAAGGCCACATAAAAGAAAATCCATTGCACTGCAGCTGGTATTAAGGAAATATGTCCAAAGATTTCATACTGCTTAAATATAATGGAACCAAGGAATTTTGTGTTGCAGAATGTGTCTGAGAAAGCAGTTTTCTTGCGAAAAGAGAAAAAGCAAATGAATTGATAAGCAGAGGGCCAGAGAAGTTCTAGTCTGGTGACTTAGGGACTGCAACCCTCCTCCACCTCCACAACTTCTGGTATTAAAAAAAAAAAAAAGAGTAACTTGGGATTGTTGTGGTCAGGGGCCTACAGTGTTTCTAGAGACATTTAACTGAGACCTGGCACTAAACTTTGGTGCCCTGTTCAGGCAAATGACAATGAATAGGATGGTTAAAGATGTGCTGGGAAAAGTTTATTCCATCAAATCCACTGATTATGTATTTAGAGTTTAGAGTTGCCACAAACTTGCATATGGAAATACACTATTCAAAGAACTTGGTGGTAAGAAGATAAACGGTTGTTACAACACAAAGTTTTAACTATTTCCTACCACTGCCCACCCACCTAAAAAATTAATTAATAAAATAAATGGGTCTCGTTTTCAAAAGCCTAGTAACAAGAATGCTTAATTTGGTTGGCTTAACATTGAGGAATGAAATTAGAAATCTTACGAAATGCCAAAATCTATAAGCTTCATCCGTGATTATACTTAGTCTAAGGTTTACCTGCTATACATTTATAGTGTCTAGAATTATGCTCGTTATAAAGGAGGTACTCAGTAAATGTTACAGCAATTACAGCAATTAGTGAATGCATATTTAAGATTATCCAAAATAAGTTATAGTAATGTTTATCTGAATGATTACTTGCCAGTAATCCTTTACAGAAGCAATTTAACAGTTGCTTAAGCGACTTAAGTTAAACAACTTGTTGCTTTATGTGGAAGGTATGTATATATATAATATATATGAAGCCCTGGTGGCACAGTGGTTAAGAGCTCCGCTGCTGACCAAAAGGTTAGATGAGTCGGAATGGACTTAACAGCAACGGATTGTTTTTTTTGGTTTTGCGACTCAGGGACTCTATAGGACAAAGTAGAACTGCCCCATAGGGTTTCCAAGGAGCAGAGCAGCTGGTGGCTTCGAACTGCCAACCTTTTGGATAGCAGCCAAGCTCTTAACCTCTTAACCACTGCACCACCAGGGCTCCATGTATGTATATATTACATGAAATTAGATTTGTTTAGACAATTATTGTCCTCTTGTCTATGAGTTCAGTTCATTTTAGATTTGGGTGGAACCTGGACATGGAGAAAAGGTTTCTCCTCAATGGCTGCCCATTTGCAGTAGCCACATCATTTAGTAGGAGATTCAAGTAGAGAAATTTAGCTCATTGGGCAAAAACAAAAAACAAAAAAACTACTGAGGTCAGTAATTACAAAGTTATAGTGTGACCTTCAACTCTCTACTTTTTAAACATTAAATTAAATAATCCTTTTTATAGGAGCAGCCATGTGTCATTTGCAGTATGTGAAATATCTTAAGGTAACACTAAGGAGTACCCCATTCACTCATTCCCTTTCAGTTCATTAAAACCTATTCTAGTCCACTGCCTGCCCAACGCCACAGATAGTTAATTTTGTATGAGAAAGTCTATTAATAATAGAATAGTCATAGCACTTAACAAGAGAATGTGGAATGGTCAAAATCATTTTATGACACAGAGATTTACATGTTGTCTCAAAATGAAATAGTCAAAAAGTGTTTTCAAACTATAACGTACGTCATATTTTTTGCTAATAAAAAATAAATGTTCCAAATTTTCTGACCATTTTCTTGATATCACATCACTAGAATGTTGTACATCACAGCCTACCAATCACGTATTATGAAATAACAGCACTCTTAGAGAAAAAGATTAATTTAAAAAACATTTATGAGAAAATATTTTTAGAAATGACACGTACTATAGAAAATCTTTTTAAATTAGATGCCTAGAAATATTTACATTGCTATGTTAGACCACTGCTTCAAATGGCATAATGTTCAACTGTAGAAATACTCCTATCTGCAAATTACAAACTTAAATGTATAAATTTTCTTACCTGCTTAAAAATTTTCCAAATGATGAGTTTCTATGAAAGTTAAATCTATTTATTGAAAATATAAAAATGCAGTGTCATTTAGAATAAAGGAAGATGGAAAATAACCAGCTGAATTTCACCAAAATCTTGGCACAGTTGGTAGATACGATTGAGGGGGAAAAAAAAATGTTTTATTACGAACAGTAGGGTCCTGGTGGCACAGTGGTTAAAAGCTTGGCTGCTAACCAAAAAGTCAGCAGTTCAAATCCACCAGCAGCTCCTTTGAAACCCTATGGGGCAGTTCTACCCCGTTCAGAGGGTCACTATAAGTGGAATTTGACCTGACAGCAACTGGTTTGGTCTCTTTTTTTTTCCTTTTTTTAACGTTTGTAAGTTTTCTTTGTTCCGCTATGACAACCTTATAGTAAGTATTGAATTGAACTTTAGAACCAGAAATTCAATCACTATAACACAAGATGTTAAAACAGGCACATTTAGTCACATTTGCTTCCCTAAAAAATACAGTCCTGTAAGAATAGGATAGTCTTTGTGTTGCTGATAGACAGAGAGAGAGAGAGAGAGAGAGAGAAAGATACCTGCCATCAAGTCAACTCCTACTCATGGTAACTTTTTGTACAACAGAACATAACGCTGCCCAGTTCTATGTTATTCTCACAAATGCCAGTATGTTCGAGTCTGTCTTTGTGACAATTGTGCAAATCCATGTCACTGAGGGTCTCCCTCACCCTTGTTGGCCTTCTACTTCAAAAATGATGTCCTCCTCCAGCGACTGATCCTTCTGAAGATGTGTCCAAAGCAGTGAGTGGGACAATGTTCTGTTGTGAACAATAAGGCTTTTATTGGCTAATTTTTGGAAGTAGATCACCAGACCTTTCCTCCTAGTCTGGCTTAGTCTGGAAGTTTCGCTAAAACTTGTCCACCAAGGTGACCCTGCTGGTATTTGGAATACCGGTGGCATAGTTTTAGAATCACAGTCACATGCAAGTCACCACAGTACAACAAACTGACACACAGGTGGTGGTGCTAATAAATATAGTCTCTTAAGTATTTTTTTCATCTTTTATTCCTAGGAAATTTTTCATTTTTATGTTGTTTAATTGACATATTAATACAGTACTACATGGATATATTTCACAAATAAATACATTCACATTTATTTGGGTAAATATTCAAGTTTTGGAGCACTGGTGGCACAGTGGTTAAGAGCTTGGCTACTAACTAAAAGGTCAGAATTCCGAACCCACCAGCTGCTCCTTGGAAAACCTATGGGGCAGTTCTACTCTGTCCTATAGGGTCACTATGAGTCAGAATAGACTTGATGGCAATGTTTTCTTTTTTTTTTGACTTATTCAAATTTTAAATTGATTGGAATGTGTGTCAAAATGTTTGAAGACATATATGTCAAATATAGTACACCATACTTATCTCAGTTACATGGATCTTTATAGCAGCAAGAGCTGTCAGCTCATAGGGTAAACATTTCTGGGATCAAGACAAATTAAGATAAATTACAGAAGACATTCTCCAGATATATTGAAACAGCAGCTTGATATTTTTCTTTACCCTCCACTTCTCCTTCCTTCAAGAACCAAAAATCTGACATAACAATGTATGTATAAATTCTTGTATAAGAGACAAACTTGAAATGTAAACTTTCGCTTAAACTACAACAATAAACAACAAAAAAGAAATATGAAAGAATAAATTTCTGCTCTTTAGAGCCAAAAATAAAAAAGATAAAAAAAAAAAATTAGAACTTAGGAAAATACCCATCAACTGGGGTTTGCGTAAGTTATAGTAACTAACATTTAGAGAGCACTAACCGTGGTCAGCCCTTGTCCCAAGGACTCTGCATGCGTTACCTCATTTAATCCTCATAACAACCTTCTAAGTAGGTACTAGTGTAACCCCTTTTGACAAACGAAGAAAGCAAGGTTTAGTAAGCTTATGTAACTGGCTCAAGAAAGTGGTGGAGCTGACTGTAGACAGACTGATGGCTAGAAAGATGGACTGATACATATATAGTCACATGTCAGTTAACGTCCATAATATGCTCTGTGAAACAGGCCATTATGTGATTTGGACATTGTGCAAACACCATGCCAGATCAAGCCTCTGGAGGTCACTGTCCCACTCCTCAGGGTGGCCTGGAAGGTGGGGCCCGTGAAACATCAGGGTGCTGAGACCCCAAGGGCCCAGGGGAGCCTCATGTGGTCAGCACAGTTTATCCACAACCAAACCCTTGAAAGTTTCCTTTTATGTTGTATTTGGTCCTGTTCCCCGATATACATCCCATTCTTTGATATACATTCCATTCTCCAGCTGGGATTTCTGAATTCTATTATAACCTATGGGACTATGGACACATATGCAGTCAGACATTACCTGAATGGACGTTCTGCAGCACACAGTTGTATATCCCACCCTGGCCAGACCTTGGCCTCCGTGGGTGATGCAAACTGTTAAGGTGCTCAGCTGCTAACTAAAAGGTTGGAGGTTTAAGTCCACCCAGAGGCATCTTGAAAGAAAGTCCTGGTGATCTACTTCCAAAAAACAGTCAATGAAAACCCTATGGTGCACAGTTCTACTCTGACACACACAGTGTCATTATGAGTCAGAATCAATGCGATGGGAACTGGTTTACCTTTGGAAGGATGATTACCAAACCATCACTGCTTTCGTCTGGATAATGGGATTTGAAAGTTTGGTCTGAAGACAACCAAAGTCTCAGAGAAGAAACTAGCCTACGGGGCTAATAGCCTACATGAGCCACAGCCTCATCTACCTCGAGACCAGAAGAACTAGATGGTACCCAGCTACTATTACTTCCATTCTGATCACGGCCACAATAGATGGACCTTAACAGATGGCGAGAAAAACGCAGAACAGAAGTCAAATTCTTAAAAAGTCCAGATTTACTGGACCAATGGAGACTAGAGGACTCCCTGAGACTATCTCCCTGAGATACTCTTTTAAACCTTAAGCTGAAACTATCCTGAGATCACCTTTTAGCTAAATAACAGATTGACACACAAAATAAAGGATATTACTTGTGAGTATGGTGCTCCTTTAAAAAAACATCTATATGAGACCAAAAGGTTAACAATTACCTTAAAGCAAAGATGAAAAGATAAGGGGGCAGGGACACTAGAGCACTGGAAATGGAACAACCAGAACACAATTAAAGAGAATGTTGACCCATTGTAAAAATTTAACTAATGTCGCTGAACAATTTGTGTGGAAATTGTCAAATGGGAAGCTAATTTACTGTGTAAACTTTCATTGAAAAAACAGTAAAATATTAAAAAAAAACAAAAAACAAAAATCAAACCCATTGCTGTTGAGTCGATTCCAACTCATAGCGACTCTATAGGATACAGTAGAACTGCCCTATAGGGTTTCCAAGACTGTAAGTCTTTATGAAAGCAAACTGCCACATCTTTCTCCCATGGAGTGACTGGTGAGTTGAAACTACCAACCTTTCAGTTAGCAGGAAGTGCTTAACCACTGCATCACAAGGGCTCCTTTCTCCTTCTCTAGATGTGAAAATATTTATGCATCTCTCATTTCTTACATGTCACATATTTGGACCAGTATTTGATGAAATAAAGCAGAAATTAGGGTTCTAATCTAGATGACTCCAGAGTCAGTGCCCTTAATGATTACTCCAATTTTGCTTCTTCATTTTTAATATTTATAACTTATATTTCACATTCTTGTCAAAATTCTGTGTGGAAATTTCAAGAACCATGTTAAATAATAGTGGAGTCAGTGGCATTATTATTATTTTTTTGTTCTTGTTTTTATTGTGAATGCGCCCAGTGTTTAATTATTGAAGTTAATGTTGGCTGCTACTATGAATTGATATGTTATAAATATAGATACAATTGTAGTAAGAAATCTTGCTTGTTTTCTTTTATATTTAGCATAAATGGAATTTATTACACCATATGTCAACACCAACGCAGCCAATCCAACCCAGGGTCATCTTTCCTCCAGTGTCTAATTACACGTTCATCATTTCCTTTTAAAGTTTCACCAGAAGTGTATTTAACATCCACATTTCTAGCAACATCTTGTTTATGACAATAGATGCTTTCTCTACAGGTCTCCTCACTTCTTTCTGACCTTTCATCACAATGAACATTAATATTCAAAATTCTACCAACGGTCTCTTCAAGGCAATCTAGTTTTTTACTATCAAGCACATCAAACCTCTTCCAGCCTCTCCACATTACCCAGTTTCTCAAAGCCACTTCCACATATTTAGGTACTTGTTAGAAAAGCACCCCCACACACTGGTACCGAACTCTGTCTTAGTTTCCTAGGGCTGCCATAACAAAATGTCACAAAGAAGATAGCTTTCAAGAAAAGATATTTATAGTCTCATGGTTCTGGAGGCTAGAAGTCCAAACCAGAGTATCAGTCATGTTGATTTCTTCTAGGGGCTTTGAGAAAGGAACTGCTTCATGCCTCCTATTTTTTGGTGTCTGCTGGCAATCCTTGTTATTCCTTTGTTGCTTTTACATGCATCTGCTTCTATCATTACATGTGTCTGTCTTCCCCTGTGTGTTTTTCTATCTCCATGTCTGTCCTCCTCTTTTATAAGGCACCAGTCATGTAGTATTAGGTTCTACCCTACTCTGGTATCATTAACTTGACTGATAATATCTGCAAAGAGAAACTCAATTTTCCCCACAGTGGTTACATTCATAAGTATAGGGGTTAGGACTTCAACATACCTTTTTGGAAGATACAATTCAATCCATAACACCTAGTATCTGCGTAATCTATGTTGTTGTTGTGTGCTGTCAAGTCGATTCTGACTCATACCGGCCCTATAGGACAGGATAGAATTGTCCCATAAAGGTTCCTAGGCTGCAATCTTTATGGGAGCAGATCACTAGGTTTTTTATTCCCCTGCTGGTGGGTTCGAACCTCAGAACTTTCTGTTAGTAGCCTAATGCTTAACCATTGCACCACCAGGACTCCTTTGTAATCTGTAGCCATCATAATTTACTTAATCATCCTTGTATTTTAAGTGTAATTTGGTTCCTTCAAATTACTCATTATTATAATAATATTGAAATAACTGTGGATAATTTTTATATTGTTTATTATTTCTCTAAGAGTTATTCCTAGCAGTAGAATTAGAGTCAAGAATTAAGATTTTTTTTTATGATTTTATTTCATATTGTAAAGCTTTTTAATCAATTTATAGCCCCATTACTAATATATGAGAGTGTTTAATCTGACCACATCCTTACTAGTATTAAGTGACATTTTAATATTTTTAGTGAAAGTTGTATCAAAATTTCAATTAGAATATCTTAGGTAAACAGTAAGTTTAAACAATTGTAACAAAAAATGCTCCTTTTTTACCCGTTATGGATTGAATTGTGTCTCCCCAAAATATCTGTTGGAATCCTAAACCCTATACCTATGGATATAATCCAATATGGGAATAAGGTTTTCTTTGTTATGTTAACGAGGACATGTCAGTATAGGCTGCATCCTGAACCTAATCACTTCTGAGTGATACAAGCAGCAGCACAGACACAGAGACAAGGAAGCACAAATGGGAGAAGATTGATGTCATGCGAAGACCACCAAGGAATCAATAATTACCTGCTACCAGAAACTGAAATAGACAAAGAAAAATTTCTCCCTAGAGCCACGTTCTGAATTTGGACTTCTAGCCTCCTAACCTGTAAGAAAATAAATGTTTTTTAAAGACACCCACTTGTGATATTTCTGTTACAGCAGCACTCGGGAACCAAGACAGTACCCCAATATTCATTCTTCCTTTCATTTTAGTCATAAAACCCTGCATAACCTAGCCTCCTTTACAAGTGGCCATGATTAAACTCTAACCAAACAGATTTAAACACTAGTGTGGTAGAAAATTTCAAGACAGCTTCCTTAAGTGAAAGGGGTTGAATTTTTCTTCATCCCATCGTTTGTCATGTTTTATGGAATGCAAATATGATGTTGTGCTAGGGCCATTCTGGAATTTGAGGCTAAGGGCTACATACAGCTGATGGTGAAGAACAAGAGCAGAACCCTGATGTTCTTATAGAGGTTACATGGTAAATCTGAATTGCTTCTTCTGGAGCTCTTTCACCTGTGAAATAGCTTATATGTTGGCTAAACTGTTATTTTGGGAAATCACTATATCTCACAGCTGAACTTAATCTTAACTGATAGAACAGATTTTCATGTCTTTTTTTTATCCTGTTGTATTTTGATGTATGTTAATGCCTTTTGCAGATTTACCTAAAAAATTATATAAGATACTTATAATTTTAGGACATGAGTTTATTGTCACATTTTGTAATTAACTTATCAGGTTTTTATATTTTATTTTTAGAAATGATAACATTTTATACATGATAAAATATTTCAGCCATTGTGGTTTACGTGAAAATTCATTCATAATTTGCTTATGAGAAGGATTGACGTCGTGGCTGCAACAATGGGCTCAAACATAGCAATGATTGTGAGGATGGCACATGGACTGGGCAACATTTCATTCTGTTATATATAGGGTCACTATGAGTTGGAACTGACTTGATTGCACCTGACAACAACAACAACATAGATGAGATAGTCAACTGAATTTACTCCTAATTTTTATGGTTTAGTCACATTAGTTGCATTTCTTTTTTCTAGCTGATGTAGGATTTTGATGTAAGATTTGAAGAATTTTTATTTTGAATTTCCATAGCTAATCATTTTCTCTGATTTCTATAGCTAATCATTTACTAAATAATTTTACCTTTTCCTATATATTTCTTCCCTGTGTATTCTGTTCTACGTGTGTTTCTGTACTTTTTGCTGTTTGATAATCCCGGTCGATTGTCATTACCATTTTATAGAAAAATCATTTAATCTATTTTCATCTGTGTATCATTCTAAGTTAACTTGAAAATAATTTTGACAATTGCAAAATAAATCCCATTTGTAATTTAATTGGGACAACTTTCCATTAATTTAGGAATTTTGACATCTTAACATTTTATAATCTTTTCCTGATGGAAAAAAAGGTTTTGAGGCAGGTACAGGATTTATTTACTCTTGCTATTAGCAAGGAAATTAGAAGCTTAATGATTCCCAATTTGTCCATTACCATTGAATAGCCACAGTTTTTTAAAAAAAAATGTTTGAACATTCACAACACAGAAGTATTGGCAGAGAAAGTTTTCTCAATTAAGAAAAAAAGTGCTCTTGTATTCCTTTCACTGACTTAAAGTCACTAAAATATTTAAACAACCTCCTAAATATTTGTACGTGATCTTTATTAATTTACTGACATTAATTTATAATCCTATTTAAATCATAAACCCTGAGCAGAGAGAACAGGACACCCTGTTTTATATGTGGGTTTGCTAGAGCCTCAGTTCTTCCAGCCTTTTTCATGGAGGATAAGGCTCAAATCTGATGGAATTGAGTCAACATTGGGATTGACAAGGATATTGGACTCCCATAATGTTTAACTAACTTTTATTTCTAACTTTGTTTTTATTGCAGGTTGTTATAAAATCTGTTGGAAAGAACTAAGGGTACTCATATATTTAAGTTTGTATTCTATTCATGTTTGAATATTTCAGAAACTAGCCAGGTACCTTGTTATTAATAGGTCCTCCATGAAACTGGATTAAATGCACTTGATGATCACAATGACAAAAAATTATAAAAGGATCTATTCAAGAAGAAATAGGAATAGAGGGTATATTTTCTGTCTCATTTTAAAATAGTGAGAATGTGCAGCCAAAATAAATAATAATAATATTAAAACTATTATAAAATGTGATTCTACAAATTTGGTCAAGAGAGGAGTGGAAAACAATGGAGAAATTACTTAGAAAGTTCCTTTTTAAAAAAATTTCATCCAATTTTAGATAACATCAAAAGTGAATCAAAATATGTCAGATAGGCCTATAAAATAAACAATAACACACGTAGTTCAACCATGTATATGAGACTAAATGGGCACACCAGCCCAAAAGCAAAGATGAGAAAGCAGGGGTAGACTAGAAAACTGGACGAATGGAAATGGGGAAGCTGAGGTCGAGAAAGGGAGAATGTTGACACATTGAGGGATTGGCAACTGTCATGAATTGAATTATGTCCCCCAAAAAATGTGTGTATCAGTTTGTCTGGGCCATGATTCCTGGTATTGTGTGATTTCCCTATATGTTGTAAATCCTGCCTCTATGATGTTAATGAGGGAGGATGGGTGGCAGTTGTGTTAGTGAGGCAGGACTCAAGCTACAAGATTGGATTGTGTCCTGAGGCAATCTCTTGAGATATAAAAGACAGAAGTGAGCAGAGAGTCCAAGGGACCTCAGACCACCAAGAAAGCAGTGCCAGGAGCAGAGTGCATCCTTTGGACCTGGAGTCCCTCCGTGGAGAAGCTCCTAGTCTGGGGGAACACTGATGAGAAGACGACCGACAGAGACAGAAAGCCTTCCCCTGGAGCTGATGCCCTGAATTTGCGCTTTTAGCCTACTTTACTGTGAGGAAATAAACTTCTCTTTGTTAAAGCCATCCACTTGTGGTATTTCTGTTATAGCAGCACTAGATGACTAAGACAGCAACCAGTGTCACCAACAATTTGTGTATTGTTTAATGAGAAACTAATTTGCTCTGTAAACTTTCACCTAAAGTACAATTTAAAAAAAAAAGTCAAATAGAAAATGGAAGATTCAAGAGTCTATCAGAAAGTGAGTAAAAAGCAAAAAACCAAACCCATATTCTGACTCATGATAACCCTATAGGACAGAGTAGCACTGCCTCATAGGGTTTCCAAGGCTGTAAATCTTTATGGAAGCAGACTGCCACATCTTTCTCAGTGGAGTGGCTGAGGGGTACGAAAGGATGACCTTTTAGTTAGCAGCCAAGAACTTTAACCACTGTGCTACCAGGGCTACTTCAGAAAGTAAGCAGGTGGAGTGAAATTGATAATATATTTAAAATAAAACTGGGAATTTTACATTTTATCAATACTTCTGAGTAGTAGAAAGTTCATTAATTGAAAGAAGCCTCAATCCCTCTTTACTGATGACCATTTACAAAGTTCAGATGTTTAAATACAGATATGTTAAATACTATAAAGTTTTTCATTTATTCTGCTCTATATCATCTGCTCGTTTTTAAAGTATATCCCTGTCTCAACATTTTTATCAGCAAGTGACTAGGACAGAGAAGTCAATTCATTTAAGAAATTTTGTTTACAGGTCTTGTATAGGGTTTAGTAGGGATTAAATTAATAGCTTGTCCCTTCCCCTCCCATGGGTTCAATAGGTAATAAACCCAATTAGCCACTAAGAAGAAGTGCTTTATTCAGAGTTATAAGTGCACAGAGTAAAGCAGGAGAGGCTCTGGAGAGCCTGTGGCATTAAGAAACTCCTTTTTTCACAGCAAAAAAATTTCCAAAAGGAAAATCATAGTCATTATGAGTTGGCATTAAATGTACTTTCAACTACATAAAAAGGCTTTATAATTTCTGTATTTTGATCCATCAGCTCACTGACCAACAAATACGAGGTTTAATTGCTCTTAAAGGATTCAAAACTTTCAGGATATCTGTACCACTGTTACAGTAGTTAAGTTTCCAATGGTCTTGTATTCCAAATACAGATGGTCCTTAATTAAAATCAAGCCAGCCTGGTTACAGCTGTAAACTCTTTAGTTCAGTGAAACTGCCACCTCATATTTGCCTCATTTCACAGATACGAGGTACATACACACTCATATTTTTTTTTCATTAGATAAAAGAGAATAATGGACATTTTAGTTCTTCTATTTCAAACATTGGAGAAAAGCTCGAAGTTGTCAAGGATTTCATTTTACTTAGATCTACATTCAACACCCATGGAAACAGAAGTCAAGCTGTCAAACTATGCATTGCATTGGGCAAATCTGCTGCAAAAGACCTCTTTCAAGTGTTAAAAAGCAAAATGTCACTTTAAGGACTAAGGTGCATTTTACCCAAGCCATAGCATTTTCAATTAACTCATTTGCATGCGAAAACTGGACAGTGAATAAGGAAGACTGAAGAAGAATTGATACCTTTGAATTGTGGTGCTGGTGAAGAATATTGAGTGTACCATGGACTGCCAAAAGAATAAACAAATCTGTCTTGGAAGAAGTACAGCCAGAATGCTCCTTGGAAGCAAGGATAATGAGACTTCCCACATACTCTGGACATGTTATGAGGAGGGATCAGTCCCTAGAGAAGAACATCATGCTTGACGGGGTGGGGGGTCAGTGAAAAAGAGGAAGACCCTCAATGAGATGGATTGACATAGTGGCTGCAACAATGGGCTGGAGCATAACGATTGTCATGAGGATGGTGCACGACCCAGCAGTGTTTTGTTCTGTTGTACATAGGGTTGCTCTGAGCTGGAGTCATCTCAATGACACCTCGCAACAACAACAATTCCAAAGGTTATAAATAATTACTCAAAATGCTTAGCTATGGAGACCTATAATTTTCTTTGTGTCTTAGAGGGTTTTTATAGAAAACATATAAATGTGTAATATATAAATATTTCTGATGCATACAAAACTAAACTTTATGCCTTTGGGTTAAATTAAGTCACAGAGACAAAGACTTTAAAGACTCCTAATTATTCTACTTTTTTTTTTTTTTTTTAAGGAAACAACAACGATTGAAGGCAGTTGCAGATTCATAAAAATTTAAATTATATAAATGGGTAACTGAATGACTAGCCCACACTTTATTATATTAAGGGCCTTGTTACTAACTCACTTTAAAAATGCCTTTACATACTAACACGTAATTTATTTTATACTAGAGTTTTAATTTACTTATATAAAAAAGGGAGACCTGCTGGCACAGTGGAGCCCTGGGGGTGCAGTGGTTAAGAGCTTGGCTGCTAACCAAAACATTGACAATTCGAATCCACTAGCCACTCATCAGAAACCCTATGGGGCACTTCTAGTCTGTCCATTAGGGTCGTTATGAGCCGGAATCAACTGGATGGCATTGGGTTTGGTTTGATTTATACAAAAAAGACTATAGAGGTAAAGGAGAATATTGCTGTGTGAAAACAAAGAGTTCAGGAATGGTTTGCTTTATACACTGAACCCACTGAAAACTACTGAAATGCCTGTTATCTATTCCATTTAAAATTTATTATTATTTTTATTATAGTTATTAATATTATTATTCCCTGGACCAAAAATTTTGTTAGTAGATGACTATTGTTGTTATTGTTGTTAAGTGTCATCAAGTCGGTTCCCACTCATAGTGACGCCTATGTACAGCAGAACGAAACACTGCCCAGTCTGCAACATCCTCACAATAGTTGCTATGCTTGAGCCCATCATTGCAGCCACTGTGTCAATCTATCTTACTGAGGGTTTTCCACTCTTTCACTGACCCTCTACTTTATCAGGCACGATGTGCTTCTCCAGGGACTGGTCCCCCCTGATAACTTGTCCAAAGTACGTGAGATGAAGTCTCGCCATCTTCGCTTCTAAGGAGCATTCTGGCTGTACTTTTTCCAAGACAGATTTGTTTGTTCTTCTGGCAGTCCATGGTATGTTCAATATTCTTCACCAATGACGTAATTCAAATGCATCAATTCTTCTTCGGTCTTCCTTATTCATCGTCTAGCTTTCTTGTGCATGTGAGCTGATTGAAAATACCGTGGCTTGAGTCAGATGCACCTTAGTCCTCAAAGTGACATCTTTGCTTTTTAACACTTGAAAGAGGTCTTTTGCAGCAGATTTGCCCAATGCAATGTGTCTTTTAATTTCTTGACTGCTGCTTCTGTGGGCATTGCTAGTAGAAGACTCCTAGAAGATAATTTTGTGTTTTAAGAACTTGCAAATTTTAAGGTTTGGAAAGTGATCTTCAGGAGTAGTTCAAATATATTTTGAGGGAGACCTTAATATGGTAAAATCTATAGAATCCAGTAGCAAAATAAGTAAAAACATCTTCAGTTCAAAAACTAATATAGTCCTCTTCTTACAAAAATATTAACAAACTACTTTTTCTTTAACTAACAGTGTAAATGTCTCTAATAAACTTTTTCTTTTTGGCAGGATGGGGACTGGAAGCCACTTGCCCCTCATTTTCCATTCTTTTGCATGTTCCTCCTTACTCTTTCACCCAAATTTCTTTTTGATTGGTTGGTGAAGTATGGAAGTGCATCTGATGGAGGTTCAGTTTCAAAACTTACGGCGAGACATAGGGATAAATGGCAGATAAATAGTCCAAACACATTTGGCATCATTATTAGATATTTCCCTGTCCATATTGCATTAGCCGCTGTGTCTTAAGTGGCAGAGTTAAGAGCGCTCCCCAAATTCACAACTTCGTTCTTCTGTGATTGTGTAAAATGGGAAAATTAAGAGGTTCACAGATTAAGAAGAATTTTGCCCCAGGACAGAATACACCTAAAGTCTCACCTATATTTGATTTAGATGATTCCAAAGATGAGATTTTGAACTTGGAATTGACTTAAGACTTTTGGCATGATGTGATGGGGTCAATGTGTTTTGCATATGGGAAGGACATGAATTTTGGGGGGCCAAATGGTGGAATGTTATGAATTGAATTGTATCCCCCCGAAACAGGTTGTAAATCCAAACACCTATGCCTGTGGTTATAATTCCTTTTGGGAATGGGATTTCTTTGTTATGTTAATGAGACAGTATTAGTATAGGGTGTGTCTTTAGTGAATCTCTTTTGGGATATAAAGGAGATTAAACAAGAAAATGAGCAAGTAGAGATGGGGGTCGATATATACCACACAACGTGAAGATCACCAAGGAACCAAGGAACAAGAAGGACCTTTCCCCAGAGCCGACAGAGAGAGAAAGGCTTCCCCTAGAGCCGGCACCCTGAATTTGGACTTCTAACCTCCTCTACTGTAAGAAAATAAATTTGAGTTTCTTAAAGCCACTGGAGAATTTCTGTTATAGCAGCACTAGACAATTAAGACAGTTTCCAACATTTATCTTTCTTAGGGAAATTCCCCGTAGTGGACTGAAGCTCTCTTATAGCAGCAGGAACCACTGAAAAAACAAAACAAACAAAAAAACTATGAGATCTTTTACTGTCATGTCTAAATAGATCTAAGGTTGGCACAATGAAACGCAGGAAAGGCTGAGCTGTTACACAGCCTAGCTGTTGTCATTCTTTCTTAGGAGCATTAAGCATCTTGCTTCATTTCTCAAGTGAACGAGTCAATGCTCTAATGACAGTCCTAGTTTCTGTCTATGGTGGCTATGAATTTCCCTATTTTTACTAGCAGGGTTTATTTGCATTTGAAAGGGGTCAGAACCTTCTGCCAATTTAGGATAAATCTCAGTGCTAGTTATTACAGTGGAGCAGACATGACGTTGACCTACAGATTGGCAAGGAATTCATCTTGCCTGAAGAAGATTTAGCAACCACCAGGGTAGCTATTTTTGAACTTATTCCTGAACTCAATCTGCAATAAATTCCTAATTTCTTCTTCATTAACAGTCAATAAAGTAAAAAAAAAAAAAAAAAAAAAATCCCAACCATCATATAGTTTTGTCAGTATAGACTGATTATCACAGACTTCCCTCAGATTCTGATAATTAGCCTGTGCAGCCTTCATCCTTTCGTTTCCAGAAACTCAGGTATGTAATATCCTATCCTCATTGTCAAAACTGTCAAGAACTGTGCAGAATCTGAGATTTTACCCTACTTTGCAAGGTAATAAGTTGGCCTGAAACCATTTCCATGGACACTGATAGAAGACACAAACCTCCTGAGTTAGAGATGAGGGGCAGTTTATTTCTCACAGCAATAGCAGTAGTCAGAGAATCAGCTGCTTTTCACTAGTTCCCCAAGATACAATTCCCTCTGGGTGATGCAAAGAGAGCCAGAAAACACTTCTGCATGGAGTGGGTGTATTACAGAAGAACCTTGAGATTGTATAATTGGCAGTAAACATGACTATCATTTGCTCTGGAAATAAACACTATCTCTATCTTCCAGAGCTGTTTGTTATACAAACATCCTTGAAAAGATTGAAACTAGGTGCTGTCAGTGTCTTACTTGCAAGACATCCAGGGAGAAAGACAAAGAAATCCTGAGTTACTGTTATAGATTAAAGGAGACTAAAGAGACATGGCAGTTAAATACAATGTGAGATCCTGGATTGGATCCTGGACTGACAGCAAACATTTTGGAATTTGTGTATGTATTGCAGATATTATAATACATTATTTTAATATTTAATTTTCTTATTTTCTTGCTAAACTGTGGTTATGTAAGAGAACATTATTCTCCTTCGGAAATAGATAAGGATTTCGTGGTAATGGGCACAATATCTCTATCTTAATACTCAATGGTAAAAATTTCATTGTCCCTTAACCTTTAAAAACTTTTTGTCAAAACATTAAAGACTTTTATTTTTGGTTATAAATTTATAGGGAAAATAAAAAAAAAACTAGCAAAATTAATATTTTTTATTCATTTAGTACATTGTAATTTAAAATATTAGGAACATTGAAAAATAAAGTATTTTATTTTCTGTAAAACACTTACCAACAGAAGTTGGAACAGTACGTGCCTTCTTCTCATCTTACAACTTAAATTAGGAGTGTACATTTTTTTTCCTATTAAAGCCCTGACGTTACAGTGGTTAAAGTGCTTGGCTGCTAACCGAAAGGTCAGTGGTTTGAACCCACCAGCTGCTCTGTGGAGAAAGACATAAAGATTTACAGCCTTGAAAACCCTGTGAGGAAGTTCTACTCTGTCCTCTAGGATCCCTATGAGTTGGAATCGACTTGATAGCTGTGGATTTTTTGTTTTCTTAGGAAATTACCATAATCCTTTCTAAGTCTGGACCTATTTCCAACATTTTATCCTCTGTTCTTTCAGTGTTGTGAAATATCTGCAAGAGTTCCTTTAATGTGATTTTTTTCTTTCTTCTTTTGGCCAGCATCATTTGCTCTAGGATATCTACATCTTTTTCATCACAACCTCTTTCTTTATTTATGTCTATAAGTTCATCTTCACTGAGTTCTCCTGGCATATCAAGAGACAGTAGCATTGACAACTTTCCCACAGGGGGCTGTGTTCTAATTACATCCAATTTCATGTTCAACATTATCACTGTTTATTTATTTGCTCCACTTTCACCTTTGTTGGCCAATTCCCTCTTTCAAGTATCTGTTTTTGAAAATGTCATGTGGTGTTATCACTGGAAGACAAGAAGACAACACAACTACATGCTTTGCTGATGGTGTGTGAACTGAATAACATGCACAGTGACAAGTCACCAACAGAATTTGAAAACAGTGATGTGATTGGTAATGGATCATGATATGTATCTATGATTTATAGAGTGATCAGGAATGAAAACCTAGCAGTAAGGTTTAAACTTTACACAATTATTTACAGTTATTATGGCTGCTAATGAAAAAGTCAGCAGTTTGAATCCACCGGCTGCTCCTTGGAAACTTTATGGGGCAGTTCTACTCTCTTCAGAGGATCGTTGTGAGTCGGCATCGACTCAATGGCAATGGATTTTGGTTTATGCCATAGTAACTGAAATTTGTATTGTGTTTTAGGGGAGCTGGTGCTATTTAACTAGGTAATAATAAGTGAAATTCATATATAAACCATGCAAAGCAAGAACTGTCTGTGTGTACACAGAGAGAGAAAAAGGGAGAAAATGAAGCAAATGGGGCAAACTACAAACAATTGGTAAAGTTTATTATGGGATATACAGGTTTTCCTTGTACTATTCATGTTATATGTCTTTAAATTTAACATTTTAGCAAAACAAAATGTTCAAAAATGTAAATGGAAGAAATATTTGAAGTAAAAAATTTCTATGATTAGACTAAATTAAAAAAAAAATCCAATCATAATAGTACAGAGAAAAATTGAAAGTAAAAACATGGAAAATATATACAAAACTAACTTTAAAAAAGATGGCACAACTAAATTAATATCAGACAAAGTTGACTTTTAGGCAGAAAACATTATGAAGATAAAGAGGTGTATTTCAAAATAAAAGTTTTCTAAATAAGATAAGGGAAACCCTGATGGTGTAGTGGTTAAGAGCTACAGCTGCTAACCAAAAGGTTGGCAGTTTGAATCTATCAGACACTCCTTGGAAACCCTATGGGCTAGTTCTACTCTGTCCTATATAGGGTCGCTATGAGTTGGAATCAAATTGATGGCAGGGTTTTTGGTTTGGGTTTTTATATAAGAGAAGAGGGGCCCTGGTGATGCAATGGTTAAGCATTTTGCTGCTAACCAAAAGGTCGACAGTTCGAATTCACCAGCTTCTCCTTGGAAACCTTATGAGGCAGTTCTACTCTGTCCTGTGGTGTCACTATGAGTCGGAATCAACTCCACGGCAATAGGTTGTTTTTTTTGTTTGTTTTTGTTTTTTAAATAAGAGAAGGTACCACAGTTTCAACTCTCTATGTATCTTGTAACATGGGTTCAAAATCTACAAAGAAAAATAGAATTAACAGGAAAAATTACCCAAATCCACTCTCACAGTGGCATATTTTAACACTTTCTCTCAAATGAGTCGGAATCGGCTTGACTGCAACTAACAACAAATAATCTCCCTCAAAAGCTGATACAAGCAAGTAAGGAAATAAAAAACAAAACAGCAAATATATTAAATATGAACAACAAACTCAAAAAATTATTATCTAATCTCATAAATATAATGCGGAGAGAGTGAAGCCATAAGCAAAAGAGTAAATAATGCATGCTTCTATGTATACAATCGATAGAAATAGGCAAAACTGATCTATGCTACTAGAAGTCATAAGAATAGTTATTATTCAGGCTGTCTACTGATGGTAGAGAGCACAAGGGGGCTTGTGAGAGGCTGATAAAGTTTAGTTTCTCGATTTGGATGTTGGCCTATGAATGAATTTACTTTGTGAAAATTAATCTACATTTAAGATACGTGCACCATGCTGTATTATATGTTACTTTTCAGTAAAAAAATAAAAAATGTAACAACCACACACACACAAATTATGTATCTCCTAGCTCTGCCCAGTGACCCAATGCCGTCAAATTGATTCTCATTCGTAATGACCCTATATGACAGAGTACAACTGCCCCATAGGTGTCCAAGGCTGTAAATCTTTATGGACGCCTACTGCCTCATCTTTCTCTGCACAGCAGCTGGAAGGTTCAAACTGCTGACCTTTTGGTTTGCCCAGTGAAGAGGTCTAAAAATAATGAATAATCCAATTGATACGAGCATTCTTGGCATCTACAATGTAGTTTATGAACTGTACTGCTCATTGAAAGGAATCAGAGCTTCATAGAGAAATGATTGAGTACAGCCTGGAAATCTTGTGATATCAGAAAGCATAAAAATGACTGAATACTACTAGGATCATAACCAGAGGACTCAGAAGCCAAATTAAATGGCCTTCCATGGGCCAAATATGAGGCAATTTGAATATCAAATGGAATACTAAGAGCAATGAATTGGAATATATCAAATATATGAAAACCATGAGTTTGTAATGTTACTAAAAATAAAATTAATTGCAGATACCAAAGGAAATTAACTAATTATTCTGAAAACTGATAAATTTAGGGGGAAAATTTTCATTCTGACTTTCTTGCATAAACTATATAACCAAATAGTTAATGAGGGAAAATTTCTCATTATAAAGGTATTCCACCTACTAAATGAAGTGAAAATGATAAAATTAAGGGCATAACATTATTCTGACACCAAACAAAGAAAAAAAAAAATTTGAGAAACACTAGAATAGAGAATGTAGAACATATGGAGATTGTATTTTGGGAGTTTACAGGTGGCAAAAGATGGTGGGGGTTCTTGTGATGAGTGACTTCAACGAGGATAAAGGGCATAATGAATTAAATCATAGTGGGTTCAAAGCATCCAGTGACTGTGAGCTAGGAAGTGTTGTGTCTCAGGTGACCTTGGATTCTGGAATTAGAGGTTCCGAGAAAGATATGGTCATATTCATAGTGCACCAGTTATCTCTTGACCCTTGCTGTGGGAAGAAAAATCTTATTTCTAAATATGTGTGTATTGTCTTGACTTTTATTGAGGAATTGAGAATGAACTTCTGGGGAAGCCAGTGGTTACTCTAAGCCTGCCAGCTTTCTTCCGTCTCCTTAGAATAAAATTTTATCTAATTGCACTTATTCTTTACATCTGTTGAGAAAGAGGTTCATTTATTCAAAGTATGTATTCTCCATATTGTACTCCAGTTAATAGACAAGAAAACATTAGTTCATATTATTTAATCTATCATTTATGATCAAGGGAAGTTCAGAAATAATTTCTGATGCAACTAATTTGCAAAATAAGGTTAAGAGAGAGTGTCATTATTTTGCAATAATTCCTCCTTTAAAAACATTAGGTAATATATAATATAAAGTCTCCATATACTCTCCAAATATTTATTAATTAGAAATAAGTGCATAGAGTACTAATGTGTCTTCACTTAAACCATTTGTATAATGAAATTTTAATCATATAAAAACAATTCCCTAAATTAATAAGATATTCTTATAGTTTCCCTTTTCTTTTATGTGTCATTTCCACTAATTACAACTTTAATAACTTAGATTAATTATAAAATAAATTATTTTTTATTTATAATATATTTTATTGCAAATTTTAGGCATTTAAAACAGGAAAATTGTTCTATATTAGACAAAAATGATAATAAGTAGGTTTCTGCTTTTGGTATTTCAAAACTGTGTATTTTGTATGAAGGCAAGTGTAATGATAATTTTGTTTTCACACATTGTCATTGCTTAACACCTCATATAATTGGCCATGACCTGATGGTAGCCAAAAAAAAAAAAAAAAAGTGGCTTAATGTTTTAAAAAAGACACTAAATATATTATCACAGTATACCTATTTCATTTAAGTTTTATGAATAATATTATTTTAAAATAATATTTTCTGCAGTGAAACAAGTAAAGAAACTTTCCTATTTTGTGCTGTGAAGGATGATTTTGTCCATAACTGAGCATTTTGAAAAAATAGGTGTTCTAACTTTGATATATTTAAAAAAAATTACTTTCAAATATATGAAAGACTTTAAAGAGGTCTCTGAATAATGATGGTAACATTAGAAATTAAATAAACCTGATGGCTTTTCCTTTATTGCTAACATATTTTATGACTCAACAGCATTGCAGTGTTTTCCTAATTTTTGCTATAAAAGATAAGACAACAGTTTATTGTGGCAATACTTCATACTGGCCTGCTTCTGGGAATTGTCTTTACGCTTTAGGGTAAAGAGAAGAACATTCATGTTTTAAATTGGATACCAAAATGGTTTCTATCCCATAGCTGTTGTAGTATAAACTGTCAAATAGGGACTATTATACATATCTAAAGGTATTGCTATTTCTCAAATTGTAAGCACTGTTTTGGTATGCTTTACCTGGAGTGGGCTTATTTAGATATCTGTTGAATATTTTAAAGATACAATAAAATTATTAAGCATTTTCAGCTTCCAAAATATGGTTCTCAAAATATGTTACACAAGTTTAGTACTGTTTCGTCAACATACCAAGTTTTGTTTTCCTTTGTTTTTGAAAAGGATATAGAGTAACTCAGTATTTCTGGAATAAATAAATAAATAATTAAAACTTTAATAAGGAAGAAAAAGAAAATAATTAAGAATCAATTAATCACGTGCCCTTACTTTAAGGATAAAACAAAACAAAACAAAACCCATTGCAGTTGAGTCGATTCCAACTCACAGTGACCCTATAGGACAGAGTAGAACTGCCCCATAGAGTTTCCAAGGAGCACATGGTGGATTCAAACTGCCAAGCTTTTGATTAGCAGCCGTAGCTCTTGGCCACTATGCCGCCAGGGTTTCCATATTAACGATAAGTGGGAACATAAGCAGACACTTAAAAGATTAAAATTATACTACTACCTTTCATAATTAAATACCTTAAAGATGCTGCTGTGTGATGTATATGAAGGCAGATGAAAGGTTGTTTTGACACATGTTCTTTCTATTACTTCCACACTACATGTGGAAATTCTAATTGCTTGGGCTGCAATTTAGTTTTTTAATAAATATTTAGTGAAAATGAGATAAATACATAGACTGTTCCTCTATATAATAAATCCATTGCCATCAAGTGGATTCCAACTCATATCAAACATACAGGATAGAACAGAACTGTCCCATAGGGTTTCCAAGGAGCAGCTGCTGGATTCAAACTGCCAACCTTGTTGTTAGCAGCTGAGCTCTGTAATACTAACCAAAACCAAACCCATTGCCAGCAGATCAATTCCAACTCATAGTGACTCTATAGGACATGGTAGAACTGTCCCACAGGGTTTCCAAGGAGCAGATGGTGGATTGAACTGCTGACCTTTTGGTTAGCAGCAGAGTTCTTAACCACTGTGCCACCAGGGTTCTGAGCTCTATGATAGAAGATATTAATTAAGACTCACAACCACTCGTCTGTCAGTCTGTCTTACTGTGGTGGCTTGTGTGTTGCTGGAAGCTATGCTACTGATATTTCAAATATCTCCAGGGTCACACATGGTGGACAGGTTTCAGTGGAGTTTCAAGAATGAGACAGATTAGAAAGAAAGATTTAGAGACCTACTTCTTAAAAAATTAGCTAGTGAAAAACTGGAGCCCTGGCAGTGCAGTGGTTAAGAGCTTGGCTGGTAATCAAAAGGTTAGCAATTTGAATCCACCAGCTGCTCCCTGGAAACCTTATGGGGCAGTTCTACTCTGTCCTATAGGGTCACTATGAGTCAGAATTAACTTGATGACAGTGGATTTGGTTCTTTTTTTTTTTTTTTGTGAAAACTTTTGAATAGCAGCAAAACATTGTCTGATATAGTGCTGGAAGATGAGCCCCTCAGGTTGGAAGACACTAAAAATATGACCGGGAAAGACCTGCCTCCTCAAAGTAGAATCCACCTTAGTGATGTGAATGGAGTAAAGCTTTGCTAATGTGGCACAACTCAAAATGAGAAGTAACAGCTGCAAAAATTCCAATAATAATCAGAAAATGCAATGTATGGAGTATGAATCTAGGAAAATCAGAAGTTATCAAAAATGAAGTGGAACACTTGAAGATCAATATCCTAGGCATTAGTGAGCTTAAATTGAGTGGTATTGGCTATTTTGAGTAGGACAATCATATAGTCTATATGCTGTGAATAATAAACTGAAGTGGAATAGGGTCACATTCATTGTCAAAAAGACTGTTCAAGATCTATCTTGAAATACAATGCTGTCAGTGATAGGATAATATCCATATGCCTACAAGGAAGACCAGTTAATACAACTATTATTCAAATTTACACACCAACCACAAATGCCAGCCAAGAATAACATATCTTGAAAAACTCTCATTCAAATATGATGGTGAAATTAGGACATTTCCAGATAAGCAGAAATCAAGGGAATATGTAAAAACCAAACCAAACTTACAAGAATTATTAAAGGGAGTCTTTTGATCTGAGAACAAACAAGTTCAGCTCAAAGGCTGAATCTAGGATGCAGGATCATACCAGCCAGATACCAATCTAGGAAATGAATTCTCAAGGACTAGCCAAAACCAAAAGAAATACAACAGGGAATCAGAGCAGTTAATCAGTAAATGACAACAACATCAGAACAATAAAAGAGGGAATAAACAGTTTAGGTATAGAACCTCTAATGGAGAGGAAGGCAAGGTGATACCAAGTAATAATAGACTGCTTCAAACTTAGAAAGATAAGGGTAAATTTCATGGTAACCACAAAGAAACTTAACAAAACTACTCATCAAAATAAAGGGGAAAAATATAAAGTCTCAGTAAAAACAAAAGAAATGAAAAAAAAATCCACAAACAAAAGGAATTCAGCACAGGAGAGTAAGAGGAACAAAGAAAATATCAGCACCACAAAAAAAAAAGACTACAAAATGACAGCAATAAACTCACATCTTTCAATAATTGCACTGAATGTAAATGGCCTCAATGTACCCATAAAGAGATGGAGAGTGAGAGAATGGATAAGAAAACAGGATCCATCAATATGCTGTCTACAAGAGACACACCTTAGAAACAAAGAGGTGAATTTATTAAAAATCAAAGGTTGAAAAAAAATTTATGAAGCTAAAACCTACCAAAAAAGAGCAGGAGTGGCAATACTAATCTCAGACAAAATAGACTTTAAAACAAAATCCACCATAAAAGACAAAGAAGGACACTATATAATGATTAAGGGGACATTCCATCATGAAAACATAACCATAATAAACATCTACGCACCCAACGACAGGACTCCAAAATACATAAAACAAACTCTAACATCACTGAATAGAGAAACTGACAGTTCCAAAATAATAGTAGGAGACTTCAACACACTACTCTCAGTAAAGGACAGAACATCTAAAAAGAAACTCAGCAAGGATGCAAAAGATCTAAAAGGCACAGTCAATCAACTTGACTTCGTAGACATATATAGAACACTCCATCCAAACGCTGCAAAGTACACATTCTTTTCCAATGCACATGGAACATTCTCCACAATAGAACACATTTTAGGCCACAGAGCAATCCTCAACAAGATCCAAAACGTTGAGATAATTCAAAGTATCTTCTCTGACCACAATGCCATCAAGGTAGAAAAGATTCTTAGAATCGAACGAGAATGAAAACACATAATACCAAAACCTTTAGGACACAGCAAAGGCAGTCCTCAGAGGACAATTTATAGCAATAGATGCAAACATCAAAAAAGAAGAAAGGGAAAAATCAAAATATTAACTACACAACTGAAACAGAAAGAGAACACCAAAAATAGCCCATAGCCACCAGAAAAAAGGACATAATAACGATCAGAGCAGAAATAAATGAAATAGAGAAAAGAAAAACAATAGAAAGAATCAACAAAACCAAAAGTTGGTTCTTTGAAAGAATCAACAAAATCAACAAACCACTGGCCAGACTGATGAAAGAAAAATGGGAGAGGACGAAAATAACACAAATAAGAAATTAAATGGGTGACATTACAACAGACTCAACTGAAACAAAAGGGATCATAACAGAATATTGTGAAAAACTATACTCAAACAAATTTGAAAACCTAGAGGAAATACATAAATTTCTAGAAACACACTACCTACCTAAACTACAACAAAGTGATGTTGAAAATCTGAACAGACCCATAACAAGAGAAGAGATCGAAAGGTAATATAAAAACTCCCAACAACAACAAAAAAAAAAACTCTGGCCCAGATGGCTTCACTGGAGAATTCTACAAAACATT
>NW_004444303.1:533757-548680 GCF_000243295.1 Trichechus manatus latirostris | reverse complement strand
AGATACATTGACCAATGGAACAGAATTGAGAACCCAGATGTAAATCCATCCACCTAAGGTCACCTGATCTTCAACAAGGTCCCAGAGTCCATCAAATGGGGAAAAGACAGTCTTTTTAACAAATGCTGCTGGCAAAACTGGATATCCACCTGCAAAAAAATGAAACAGGATCCATATCTCACACCGTATACAAAAACTAATTCAAAATGCATCAAAGACCTGAATACAAAGCCAAAAACTATAAAGTTCATAGAAAAAAAAATAGGGCCAATGCTAGAGGCGCTAATACACGGCATTAACAGGATACAAACATAACCATCACTATACAAACCCAAGAAGAAAAGGTAGATAACTTGGATCTTCTAAAAATCAAACACCTATGCTCTTCAAAAGACTTCACCAACAGAGTAAAAACAGAACCTACAGACTGGGAAAAAATTTTTGGACATTACAAGTCAGACAAAGCTCTAATCTCCATAATCTACAAGAAAATACAACACCTCTACAAGAAAAAGACAAATAATCCTATTAAAAAATGGGCAAAGGAAATGAACAGACAGCTCACCAAAGAAGACATTCAAGCAGCCAATAGACACATAAGGAAATGCTCACATCCATTAGCCATCAGAGAAATGCAAATTGAAACCTCAATGAGATACCATCTAATCCGGCATTACTGGCAAGAATCAAAAACACTGGAAATAACAAATGTTGGAGGGGCTGCGGGGAGACGGGAACTCTTATGCACTGCTGATGGGAATGCAAAATGATACAAACATTTTGGAAAATGATATGGTGCTTCGTTAGAAGGCTTGAAATAGAAATACCATACAATCCAGCAATCGCACTTCTAGGAATATATCCTAGAGAAATTAGAGTCATCACACGAATAGACATATGCACATCCATGTTCATGGCAGCATTGTCGACAATAGCAAAAAGATGGAAACAACCTAGATGCCCATCAACAGATGAATGGATAAACAAACTATGGTACATACACACAACTGAGCACTACGCAACAATAAAGAACAATGATGAATCTGTGAAGCATCTCATAACATGGATGAAAGTGGAGGATATTATGCTGATTGAAATAAGTCAATCACAAAATGACAAATATTGTATGAGACCTCTATTGTAAAACTCTTGAAAAAGTTCACACACAAAATGTAACAATCTTTATTGGTTATGAGGGATGGGAAGGGTAGGGGGGGAAATACTAAATAGACAATAGATAAGTGGTATCTTTGGTGAAGGGCAAGACAGTATACAATACTGGGTAAGGCAGTACAACTTGTACAAGGAAAGGTCATGGAAGCTCCATAGACTCATCCAAACTCCCTGAGGGACTGAATTGCTGGACGGAGGGCTGTGGGGACCATTGTCTTGGGGAACATCTAGCTCAATTGGCATAACTCAGTTTACAAAGAAAATGTTCTACATTCTACCTTGTTGAGTAGCGTCTGGGGTCTTTAAAGCCTGTGAGCAGCCATCTAAGATACTCCACTGGTCTCACCCATTCAGGAGCAAGGGAGAATGAACAGAACAGGACACAAGGAAAAGATTAGTCCAAAGGACTAATGGACCACAGCTACCAAGGCCTCCACCAGATTGAGTCCCATACAGCTAGATGGTGCCTGGCTACCACCACTGACTGCTCTGACCAGGATCACAACAGAGGGTTCTGGACAGAGCTGGAGAAGGATGTAGAACAAAATTCTAACACACACAAAGAAGACCAGATTTACTGGCCTGAAAGAGACTGGAGAAACCCCAAGAGTATGGCCCCCAGACACCCTTTTAGCTCAGTGGTAAAGTCACTTCCGTGGTTCACCCTTCAGCCGGGGATTGAACAGCCCCATAAAACCAAATGGGACTAATGAGGCACAGCAGTCCAGGGACAAGGACTAGAAGGCAGGAGGGGAAAGGAAAGCTGAAGATAGGGAACCCAAGGTTGAGTAAGGACAGTGTTGATATGTAGTGGGTTTGTTAACAAATGTCATAGGGCAACATGTGTACTAAGTGCTTAATGAGAAACTATTTTGTTCTGTAAACCTTCATCTAAATTGAGAATAGCAGCACAAATGGAAGTATGTAATCGATGTCACTGAATTGTGCATGTAGAAATTTTTGAAATGATGTATCTGGCTATGTGTATTTTCACCGAAATAAAAATAAAAAGGTCAAGGGAGAGTGTTGACATGTCATGGGGTTGTTAACCAAGGTCATAAAACAATATGTGTACTGACTGTTTACTGGGAAACTATTTGTTCTGTAAACCTTCACCTAAAGTACAATTTTAAAAAATAAAAGAATCTTCTCATTTTATATGTTATGTTTAAGATAGACCAGCTGGTTGTCATCAAGTAAATTCCAACTCGTAGCAACCTTATAGGACAGAGTAGAGTTGCCCCATAGGGTTTCCAAGGAACAGCTAGTAGATTCGAACTGCTAACCTTTTGGTAAGCAGCGGAGCTCTTAAACATGGAGCCACCAGGGCTCCTAAAATAGACAAATTAAAGATATATATATGTGTGTGTGTGTGTGTGTGTGTGTTGTATACATGTACATATGTGTTTTATATATATATGTGTTTTATATATATATATATTTCAGTTGTTTACTTGAACATCCTAATTTGAAGGTTAGAGTTAGGAGGTTTTTGTTTGTTTTTTTTTGTTTCCTTGTCTCTGCATGTCCATTTTTCATGCTGAAATTATAACTGAAAATGATGATATTCTTAGTAGTTTGGTCAATTCAAATGACAAAAGAATAATCTAGTAATTGTTATATTATTTTCAATATAATCATTAGTAGTATACTTTCCTACTTAAATTCAGACACGTTTCCACGTTGTTACACTTATACAAAGCCAAATCCCAAAACCACTGCCACTGAGTCAATTCCAACTGAGAGATCCCATAGGACAGAGTAGAACTGTCCCATACGACTTCCAAGGCTGTAAATCTTTATGGAAGCAGATTGTCACATCTTTTTCTGACACAGCAGTCGGTGGGTTTGAACCACCAACCTTTTAACACCCTAGCACCCTGTGCCACCGGGACTTCTCTATATAAGGCTAGTTGCATTGTAATTTTATGTGGATAAATTACCCAAATTGTAATTGTAGATCAGCCCTAATAATCTTAATGTCATTTATATTGCATTACCTAGTCCAAATTGTCAACGTTACTTTCCATTGTAATTTTTTTCTATGCTTCAAGCCACTCCATCAAAAGCAAACATAACGAGAATATTGTTGGTTTCATCATTTAATTTAAGAATAACTAAACTTTCATCTCTGAGAAGAATGTTTGCTGTATCAGCATATGTCTGAGGAAAGACTTTCTCCTATGGGATTTTTTCTTGAATTATGCTCTCATCTCTCTCAGGTTATATATATACAAAACATATATATATGTTTCTCTTCCTGGGAACTTGAAACATGTAGGTCTTGAGATTTAATGGGGATGTGCTCTTATACAATATCAGCTATTAGAAGTGGAGTAATTGCTTTAGCATTACATTTAATATAACATCAACTCTCAAATTTCTACACTTACATTGGCTAGCTTCACATTCCAATGTGGATTTTTTTGTTCTGATATTATCTATAATAATCTATCACACTTCATCATAAATGACTCATGCAAAGAGCATGCATCTCTATCATAGAATACTCAGAACTAAATTCTACATACAATTTCTTTACTTTTTTAACATTTTATTGTGTTTTAGGTGAAAGTTCACACAGTAAATTAAGTTCCCACTTAACAATTTTTATATAAATTGTCTGTGACATTGGTTACAATTTTCACAATTTGTCAGCTTTCTCATGATTTCCATTCTGTTTGTCCTGTTTCCATTGATCTAGCTTCCCTGCCCCTCCTTGCCTTCTCATCTCTCTTTTTGGGTAAATGTTGACCATTTGATCTCATACAGTTTATTGTTTAAGGGAGTACATTACTCACGAGTGATATTATTTATTTTACAAGCCAATCTATTATTTGATTGAAGGGTGACCTACGGCAGTGGCTTCAGTTCCAAGTTCAAAGGGTATTTTAGGGAGATAGTCTGAGGGGCTCATCTAGTCTCTATCAGTACAGTAAGCCTGACCTTTTTTAGGAATTTTAATTTTGTTCTACATTTTCTGCCTTTCTATTTGGGACATTCTATTGTGTCCCTCGTCAGAACAGTCAGTAGTGGTAGCTGGGCACCATCTAGTTCTTCCTGTCTCAGGCTAGAAGAGGCTGTGTTTCATGTGGGCTATTAGTCCTGTGGACTAGTTTCCTGAGTCTTTGGTTTCCTTCATTCTCTTTTGCTCCAGATGAGTAGAGACCAATAATTGTATCTTAGATGGTTGCTTGCAACCTTTTAAGACCCCAGACACTACTCACCAAACCAAGATGCAGAACATTATCTTTAAGAACTATATTATGCCAGTTGACAGAGTTGTCCCCATGAGACTATGGTTCTAAGCCTTTTAACCCAGTAATCCCATCCTGCGAGGTGTTTAGATATCTCGGAAGTCTCTCTGTGCCACCTATGTGCTCTATTATATACATGAATATATATGCAGCATACTCAAACAGGTATATAGCATATTTTTACAGCAATATGTAAAAAAAATTGGCATAGTGGCACTTATGAAAATATCTTGCGGGAGGAGGATGTGGTTGGCAAACAAATGTAGAAAGTGCACATTATTTTTGTAAAAATATGGTATATATGCCTAAAGATACACCTATACATGCACACACATGTACTCATACATACTTTCCTATACACATATATGCATGCATATATACCTATGTAACTGGACTCATAATTTTTGGTTGTTATTACAGTTGTTGCAAAATTGTGTATGCTATAGTATTCACCAAAATTGTCCCTTATTCTTGTGTGCTTCTTAGTGTCTTCATTTGCCTTGGTCAATTTGTGCAGCTTTCACCAGTATGAATATTGCTTTTCCCATCACCAAAATAACAAGCATCTACTGTCTAGAAAGTGATTCCCCCTCTCTCCCTTTCTCATCCCTGGTAACCATTAAAGAACATTGCTTTCTGTGTATACATCTATTATTGACTTTTTATAAAAGTGAGACCATGCAATTTTGTCCTTTTATGATTGTCTTATTGCATATAATTTCTTAAATGTATGAAGGTATTTTCTAGAGGAAATTTCAAATACTAAACAATACATGTACTCATTTCTCCTTAATAATATTTCTGTAAAATAGGAAGAGGCAGGTCTGTCTGTAGTTGTACCAGCCTGTGCCTTGAGAAATTGCAGCCTGTCCAAGTTCAAGTAGAAATTAAAAAAAAAAAAAAGGAAAAAAAAAAAAAGCACTACAAAATGCAATCCCACTCCTAGGAATAGATCCTAGAGAAATAAGAGCCGTCACACAAGTAGAAATATGCACACCCATATTCATTGCAGCACTGTTCACAATTGCAAAAAGATGGAAACAACCTAGATGCCCATCAACAGATGAATGGATAAACAAACTATGGTACATACACACAATGGACTATTATGCAAAGATAAAGAACAATGATGAATCTGTGAAGCATCTCATAACATGGATGGAATTGGAGGACATTATGCTGAGTGAAATAAGTCAATCACAAAATGACGAATATTGTATGAGACCTCTACTGTAAAAACTCATGTAAAAGTTTACACAAAGAAACAATCTTTGTTGGTTACAAGGGATGGGAGGCGTGGGGGGGAACTAAACAGACTATAGATAACGTGGTAACTTTGGTGAAGGGTAAGACAGTACACAATACTGGGGAAGCCAGCACAACTTGTACAAGGCAAGGTCATGGAAGCTCCATAGACACATCCAAACTCCCTGAGGGACTGAATTGCTGGGCAGAGGGCTGTGGGGACCATGCTTTTGGTGAACATCTGGCTCAATTGGCATAACACAGTTTATAAAGACAATGTTCTGCATTCTACTTTGGTGAGTACCATCTGGGGTCTTAAAAGCCTGTGAGCAGCCATCTAAGATACTCCACAGGTCTCACCGCTTTAGGACCAAGGGAGAATGAAGAAAACTAAAGATACAAGGGAAAGATTAGTCCAAAGGACTAATGGACCACAGCTACCACAGCCTCCACCAGACTGAGTCCAGTACAGCTAGATGGTGCCTGACTACCACCACTGACTGCTCTGACCGGGATCACAATAAAGGGTCCTGGACAGAGCTGGAGAAGGATGTAGAACAAAATTCTAACTCACAAAACAAAAAACACAAGATTTACTGGCCTGACAGACTGGAGAAACCCCAAGAGTATGGCCCCCGGACACCCTTTTAGCTCTGTGATGAAGTCACTCCTGAAGTTGACTGTTCAGCCGGGGATTGGACAGCCCTGTAAAACAAAATGGGATGAATGAGGCAGAGCAGTCCGGGGACAAGGACTAGAAGGCAGGTGGGGACAGGAAAGCTGGTGATAGGGAAGCCAAGGTTGAGAAGGGACAGTGTTGACATGTCATGGGGTTGTTAACCATTGTCATAGGGCAATATGTGTACTAACTGTTTAATGAGAAAGTATTTGTTCTGCAAACCCTCATCTAAACTCCAAAAAAAGAAGAGTTATCTATATGAGATCAAATTGACAACAGCAACTCAAAAGGTTTGATGGGAAGCCTAGGGGATAGTGAGTTGAAGATAATGGTGATGGAATAATTTGGAAAAAGATAGTGAGAATAACAGCACAACTGGAAGAATGTAATCAATGTCACTAAATTGTACATGTAGAAACTTTTGAAATAGTGTAACTTTGGCTATGTATATTTTCACCAAAAAAAAGGTCCTCCAAGGTCGAGAAGGGAGAGTGTTGACATGTGGGGTTGTTAACCAATGTCATGAAACGGTATGTGTACTGACTGTTTAATGAGAAACTATTTGTTCTGTAAACCTTCATCTAAAGTACAATAAAAAAAATTATTAAAAAAAGAATATTCACTGAGAGATTGCACATAAAAAAAAGAGAGTAGTTTCTAAGTGGTTCTCTTTCTCATATTGCACTCTGTCTGTGGTTTTGATGGCTGCCCCTATTTAAAAGGTTTTATGTTAGTTGTTTAAGTAGTATTCTCAGTGATTTTGATCCAAAAGAAAATTAAAAGTGTTATTTTTATTTTAAGACTTATGCATGAGTTTAAAATATGTATTTTTATTCCAACTGAAACAATTTCATTTTTGTTTTATTGATATTTCTGATGAGTAAAGGGTTTTCTCATTATTGTTACTATTTTGGTTAAGGACCATGCCCAATGGATGGCTCCTTCCTTGTATTTTGGCAGAGTTAGAGGAAGACCCACCATTTCTCTGAAGCTTTCTCTGAAGAATCAACTCACATTAGTCTCTCTCTCTGGATTCATTTCCAAAATAATTCCTTTCCAATAATCAAGATTTTTATTGTTATGTTCCTTCATTTACAACAGACAGATACAAAGAAAAATTAGAGGGTCTGTAAAATTAGATAGATGTGGTGAAAAACATGTGAAATTGTTCACTACAGATTAGAAAGCAAGCCTATGCTTACCTTGCTCTCTGAGCAATCCATTCCTGTCAGGGATTATAAATTCGAAAAAAGGCTTTCATTCTGGAGGAAGATGCTGTGGTGCTGGGAGAGAGACAGATGCCAGCCATACCTAGAAGCAGAATCTTTGATGTGGTGAAAAAATGTGAAATTGTTTACTACAGATGATCTGGTAAGCAAAGTAAGCACCATGCTTATCTTACCTATTGGGTAATCTGCCCCTGTCTGTAAGCATTTCTTTTTTAATCTCTTGGAAACTAGGTGCAGCATTTTGCACTTAGAGACTGCAAATTCAAATGACTTCATAGGACACTGGCAGATAAAAGGACAGATATTGCATGATCCCACTTATGTAAAATACCTAGAATAGGCCAAAGTTAACTAGTGGTTACCAGGAGTGGTTGGGAGGGAGGAGTAAAGGGGGACTCATTACTTTGGGGACAATGACCTTCTGTTAGGTTGATGGAAAAAAAATGGAAATGGATAATGATGACATTTGCACAACATGATAAATGTAATTAATGTCACTGAATTGTACATGTAAAAAATATTGAAATGGCAAATGTTTTGTTACATACATATTTATAAAAAATAAAATGAAACAAAGAAACTGAAGTGTTTTCAAAAATAGACTTTGTTATTGAAATCTAGCTCCAAAGGTTTTCAAATGCAAATTATTATTATTATTGAATAGATGTCAGCCAAACAACATCAAAATTCTGTAAGCTTAAATCTGCCTATAGCCATCAATCTCCCAACCTGAATTAGTGAATGTGTTGAGAAATAACTACTATAAACCAAAAGTTAATTTTGTATTATTAAACGTGATACAGTTAGAAAACAAAAAATGTTCTGATTTATCAAATGTACATCCTTTAGTCAGGTAACCTATCAGAGTCAATAATAGCCCCTGTAATTTCTGATATAATTGCCTTAGAGAAATAATCTGGCTTACTTTTATGGCAACAAGCATTGGAGTGAGTGCAATAAGCAATCTGAGCCCTGGTCACAGCCTGGCTCTGCTGCCTTACATCCATTCTTTTAGGTGGACATGCTTAGAATGACTCCATCTTCTTTGGCTTTCAGCAGTATGTTGGTATGTGGACCTGAGCAACCAAGCAAAGGCCCCTTGATATTAGTTCTGTGGTAAGACATCCCTTTCCTATGCATGAAAGTGCAAGGCATAGTGATTGGTACAATTTATTTTTTTGTTTTTTGTTTCTTGTCAACGTAACTAAAAAAATCAACATTTTGCCTTTTTTAGCTACTTGCTGTTAGAGTGCTTAATTTGACTTAACAATATGTATGTGTTAGTAGGAATGGAAATAAATACTTTGTAATTCACTTTAAAACAGCACAGTATGTCTTTTGCTACAATGAAACAGGTATCTTAGATAAATACGTAGAGATGGATTTTGGAAATAGAGCTCTGAGACTTGGCTCTACTGCTCACTAGCTTTGGCACCTCCTCAATTTCAAAATCTGCACATAGAAAATGCCATTGCATTGACCTCATGAAACTGTTTTGTGGATTAGATTTAATGCTCATAGTACAGTAACTTGCACAAAATAAAGACAATTAAAGATTGCTGTTATTCTTCATTACTATGATTTTGTTTCAGAGTATCATTTTAGGATTGCATTCTAGAGTAGAAGTTTCTTGAGGGCAGGTGTCATGGTTTACATATTTTTGCATTCTATTTTATTCCTTATCATATTAGTCAATACCTAAATATAGTAATCATGCCAAAATAAACTAACAAAAAATCCCAACAAATAGATTTCCTTTCTGCATGCTTTCTTGATTGTATTTTAGGCAAAATTATTCCTCATACCTTTTATATATGGTTTTAGGCCCTGAAAAAAGGAGTGGGACCCTGTGGTAGTTGGTGAAAGTGTTTTGAGGAAGAGATTGTAAGAGAGCCTTATTGTAAATAGTGGTTTATGGGGAATTCAAAAGTAATCTTGCATAAAATATAACGAGTCACTGCTGTTTCTCTCCAATCAATGGAAAATACTCTTGATTTCATGATTTAGCTGCAGATTCTAACTGTAATCACAGCTGGGGTAGCAGGTAAGTGAGACTCAGGACTCAAAATGTTTACATATTAATTTATTCTAGAGCTAATACTGAAGAATGCACACCCTAATCTGTAAATTATCCTTTCTTAAGTGTTTATAAATTCCTTGATTTTCCTTTAATTTCTTGTCTATCATTTGAAAGAATAAGATGAAATAACAGTAATTGGCTGATGCGTTTAAGTGTTACATTACTGGAGAAAAATCTGGGCTGCATTAAAGGCTCCTCCTGCACAGATTATAACATACCCATAGTCGTTTTCAGGCCAGTTGGCAATTTGAAGTGCTTTGCTGAATTTGAAAATTGTTGTATAATCACTTACATGACTTTGCATATTTTTTATTCCACTTCAGTAAGCCCAAAGCAATTTCTAGAAGCAGGCAGCCCTGGCAAAACTGTAAGAATTAAGTTTTCTTGGTTACTTACCAACAATCACTTCCTTCTCTCTCTAACTAGTTATTCCCCCAAACTCAAAAACCATACCGAACCCACTGCCATCAAGTTGATTCCAACTCATAGTGACACCATATGGTTTCCAAGGCTGTAAATCTCTATGGAAGAAGACTGCCACATCCAACTCCCGCAGAGCCACTGGTGGTTTCAAACCTTTCGGTTAGCAGTCAAGTGCTTTAACCACTGTGCTACCAGGCCAATATTTTATCTCTTGAAGTATCTCTTTCAAGGTCAATGTTGTGGAGGCTGACAGGGTCTATTCTTCCTGGAGCTAGCTCCCATCTTTGGATATTAACATAATATTTAAGAGCATGAGCTTTGGATCAAGACAAAACTGTATTTAAATTCCAGGACTAATGCTTATTAATTATTTGTCCTTGAGCAAGTATCTGTTTTTTCTATGTGTAAAATAAGCATGTTAATATTAAATCATAAGAATTTAATGCACTGATTTATCTAAAGGGCTTACAAGAGTATATTAAATACTAAATTCTTAATATATGGTAACTCTGGAGAAACACTTCGGAAATGCTGTCATGAGATATGCAATTTTTTTCCCAGTGAAAACAGATGAAAATTATATAAAACTAACCATTTAAAGCCTCTGGAAATTTTCCTAAGGGCATAAAGCAAATGTAGAAACATTTATTCTAGAAAATGTAATAAATCTTGATAAAAATAGAGTTTGTGGCAATTGAGTGACAAATCATTTCTCTCTCCCTAGCTCAGTATAATGGAAGCTCAACCACAGGCAGGTGCCGCCAAAAACACAGGGCTTTCACTCCCCTCAGCTCCCAGTCTGACTACATTAGTTCTCTGGGAAGGACAGGTTGCCAGTATTTCTTACTCTCCCCATATCCATGTGGGAGAAGCTCTACTCCAGACCAGACAACAGATGCAAGGGCTTTCTTCTTCTACCTGCCCCTGACTCTTAGGGCAGAAGTTCCACTCAGGTAAGGCAGACTGAGAATACCAAGGTTCCAGTCATCCACCCCAGTTCACTCTTAGAGCAGAGATTTTAAACGGCAAAAAGCATGCTAATAAGACCAGAGGCTACTGCCCCCACCCAGAACCCTGCTTGTAAAGCAGGGATTTCTCACTGTTCATACGTATCACTACAGACCAATGGCTCATAGATGCTGCCTAGTGGAGAGGCAAGTCCTAAGAACAGAGAGTTTCCAAGCTCAGCTCAAGAAATCTTACTACTTTATTTGGAATAGAGTGTGGAGAAACTCAAGTCAGAGGGTGGTCTTGAAAACAATGCAGATTATGGTGGTGTTATGGATTGATCTGTGTCCCCCAAAAACGTGTATGGGAATGCTAATTCCTATACCTGTGGAGGTAATTTGGAAATAGGGGTTTCTTTGTTATGCTGATGAGGCCGTATTGGTGGAGGGTGTGTCCTAAACCTAATCACTTCTGAGTTATAAAAAGAGCAAATTAGACACAAATGCAAGCACATACTGGGGTAGCCAGATGCTATTAAGAATTGTCTAGGAACCAAACAATGGTCAGGCTACTGACAAGGCTGTGACCCTGATTTGGAGTTTTTGCCTCCAGAACTGTGAGAAAATAAACTTCTATTCTTTAAAGCCACTCACTTGTGGTATTTGTGTTACAGGAGCACTAGCTAACTAAGACAGGTGGTAAGTAGTTAAGAGGTGACTGGCAGCCCCATGATAGCAACAAACAAAACCGTAGACAAGCTAGAAGTTTAATAGAGAGATCTAGGGAACAAGACAACCAATCAAGGCCTGCTGGCGCCGGTGCTAGAGCTAGCTTCAAAGGCTATCCAGGAAAGAGGATTCTAATTTAATTGGGTCAGATTGTGGAGCAATTTATGCTCCAGGGTGTTGTGAAAAACAATGGTGCAATCTGCTAGGAATTACTGGATGCTTGGTGTGATATACTAGTAGAAGAAAACCAGCTAGAAGCTTACCTGGAAGATGATAGAAAAAAGAAAGTGAAAGAGAGCCTAGCTAACTCCTGACATCCCTAGGGGTGTGGGATTCAGGTGACTTTGCACATACCCTTTAGGGAGTTATATCAGAGGCTGCAGAAGGCAGGGGAACTAGCCTTCACTGAAATAATCTAGCCAAGTTACTAGACAAATAAACAAACAACAACAATAAGCTTTACTATATAAAGGCTTTGAAGGAATTTGGAAAAGTTAAAGGAGACCAAGAGTTTTTTGATAAGGCTACGGACTTGGACTTAGAAATTTGTTTCAATAATTTCATCAAAATAGCAAAACAAACTGAACAGTTGATGCTAGATGTTTTTATTAAAAAGTGAATTTTTACCCATATTTTTGTTTGAATAGGATACGCACGTATCTGTACATAATTTGAATAAATATGCAAATAATAAAAAATGGTTTGGTTTCTTTTCCAGTCCTATAAAATCTAAAAGAAACACTTTCTGTGTGTTTGAGGTAGGATTCTTGATAGTGAGTGATAGAAAAGTGGGAAGACTCCACCCTGTAAAAGGCAGAAAACTTGTGAGACCTGGAAAAACAAGACAATGCCATCGAGTTCTGGCTCTCACAGGTTTCACTGTATATGGTTGATTTTGTATGTGCATAAGAGCTCTGGAAACTATCGCAGGGATGATCCTTTTTGATAGGAAGACTTCATGGAAAAAGTGATTTGCGTTACGCCTTGAAAATTAGGTGGGCTTTTGATAAGCTGTGTCAAAACAGTGGTTATTCTTGGCCAAGGGAAAAATGTGAATAAATATACACAATTAAAAATAATAATAGTAATAACAATTGAAGCCAGAAAATAAGAAATGTTAGGGAGACTAACTAGGCAATAGATAATTGGTAACTTTGGTGAAGGGTAAGACAGTACACAATACTGGGGAAGTCAGCACAGCTTGACCAAGACAAAGACATAGAAGCTTCTTAGATACATTCAGACTCCCTGAGGGACCAAATTACTGAGCTGAGGGCTGGGAACCATGGTCTCCAAGGACAGCTAGCTCAATTGGCATAACATAGTTTATAAAGAAAATGTTCTACATCCTGCTTTGGTGAGTACTGTCTGGGGTCTTAAAAGCTTGTGAGCTGCCATCTAAGATACTCCACTGGTCTCACCCCATCTGGAGCAAGGGAGAATGAAGAAAACCAAAGACATAAGGCAAAGATTACTCCAGAGGACTAATGGATCACAACTACCACAGCCTCCACCAGACTGAGTCTAGTACAACTAGAGGGTGCCCGGCCACCACCACCGACTGCTCTGACCGGGATCACAATAGAGGGTCCCAGACAGAGCTGGAGAAAGATGTAGAACAAAATTCAAACTCATGAAAAAGACCAGACTTACTGGCCTGACAGAGACTGGAGAAACCCCAAGAGTATGGTCCGTGAACACCCTTTTAACTCATTACTGAAGTCACTCCTGAGGTTCACCCTTCAGCCAAAGATTAGACAGGCCCATAAAACAAACAACAATACACATAGCTCAACCATGTATATGAGACTGAATGGGCACACCAGCCCAGGGGCAAGGACAAGAAGGCAGGAAAGCTGGACGAATGGAAATGGGGAACTCAAGGTCGAGAAAGGGAGAGTGTTGACATGTCAAGGGGTTGGCAGCCAATGTCACAAAACAACATGTGTTTAATTGTTTAATGAGAGACTAATTTGCTCTGAAAACATTCATCTAGAGCATATTAAAAAGAAAAAAAATTCGTCAAAAAAAAGAAAAAAGATGTGTTAGGGAGAAATGACAACAAGTAAGACCAGAAAATGATGTAGAAGATAGAGCATGGAGATCAGAAAGGAAGTTTTATTTGTTTGTCTGTTTTTGATTTAATGTCTTATGGATCTGTCTTGATGGGTAGGAATTAAATCAGCAAAGAATAAGCCTGCCCAAATCAGCTTGGGAGACCCTGTGCAGTGGTCTGCCTTCAGAGGTTTGGGAGACTCTGTGTCTGCTCGCAGAGAGATAGTAAGCAAGTCAGCCACACCATACCTGACCTGATCTGGTGACTTGAACCCAGCACCTAAAATGCAGCACACCTGCTAACACCTAAGACATCTAGCCCAGTAACATAACAGTAAGCATTGACTTTCCATCATGAGGCTTGTTATTTAACTCTGAACAGTGATTTGTATTTATTGCTTGCTATCTGCTTTCCAGGTGCTGATGCTCTGAGGACATCTTGTGTGTTCTGGCTCTGATCAGACAGATATGATATTCATGGAGGGATCACTATTAATGAACATCCTGTCTGTGCACCACAATAATAAATTGGTATTGTTGAAACAACCTGTGAGAGTACCACAGTTCCACTGACAGACTTTTTTATTCATTAGGTCTTGGTGCTCAAGACTGCTTTTCTAACAAGTTCCCAGGTGATGCCAATAATGCTGATCTGGGGATTTAACTACAGGAGCACTGAATTAGGATTACTTTCTCCACAGTCTTTTGGTAATATCAGCCACTAAATGTGTACAGTTTTCTGTACTTTATGAAAAAATTGAGATGAGTCAGTATAATCTCTTTTAATCCTTTCAGTAACAGTAAGTATTTTCATATGTGTATAGGAGAGAGAGCTTGAAATGTTGTCTGACATATAATAACTATTTAATAAATGTTGGGTAGGATTATTTTTCTTATTCACTCATTAAAATTCTTCTTTCAAAAGGAAAAAAAAAAAAAAACCTTACATACCAAAATTAACCATACCTCCAAAACCAAAAAAATCAAACCTGTTGCCATCAAGTCAATTCAGACTCATAGAGACCGTATACGAGAGAATAGAAATGCCCCATAGGGCTTCCAAGGCTGTAAATCTTTACAGAAGTAGACTGCCATATCTTTCTCCT